>NC_048894.1:99556220-99569492 GCF_011077185.1 Oxyura jamaicensis | reverse complement strand
TTTTTCTTAAATAGGAGCTTATATTTCATCATGCGGCCCTAGCATTGTTCCATACTGACACGAATCAAATAAACACATTTCACAGCCATCAGGTCATATTTGTCTAATTGCTCCATCATTTTCACAGAATCACACAGAATTGTAGGGGTTGGAAGGGACCTTCAGAGATCATCAGGTCCAACTCCCTTGCCAAAGCAGGTTCCCTAGTGCAGATAAATTTCCAATTAGAGCAGGTAAGTTTCCAATTCCTCTTGCTTGTTTCCCATGCTGTGTGTGTTGTTGTAGAGGCATTTCAGCAGGGAAATCGGTCATTTTGTGTTTCTAGAGCCTTTCCTGATTGCATTGGGACAGTTCATAACTATTTTCCTGCTGTTGCTTAGAATGATAGTGTTCTCATGTATGCTTTCTTTGCTCAGAGGTGCTTCCCCTTCCCCAGCAATGTCTCATTTAAAGCCCTCCTGATAAATCCAGACAGTTCACTGCCCAGAACACTCTTGCCTCACCTGGACAGCTGTGCCCCATCTGAAGTCAGCATTTCCGGTCCCTCAAAAGTGCATCCAAGGTCATAGAACCCAAAACCTTGGGCATGGCACCAGCCTCTCAGCCAATCATTCATTAGTCCCATTTGTCTCCTTCATTCTGGGTCCCAGTCACCAACTTAGAGGATTGAAGAGAATTCTACTTGCACTCCCGATCCCTTCAACATCTTTCCAAGGGACATAAAATCCTTTTTGATATTGTGGAGTTTCCTTGTTACAGCTTCATTTGATCCTACTTGAAAAAGTAGGAAGGGGTGTTAGTCTTTGGGACCCACCATATTCGATAGCCTCTTCATAATATCACAAATACGGGCCCCAGACAGGCAGCAAAACTCTCTGGAGAGATTGTCTCTACGGCAAATTGGAGCCTCGTTGCCTCTCAGAGAGGAGTCTCCAATGACTAACACCTTTGATGTCTTCTTTGTGGCACTGCTTTTGATGCAGTTGGGAGATTGAGCCAACTTTGTGTGGTCGATATTTCTGAGCTCCCTGTGGTTGGTCTTTCTTAGGCCTTTACTAGTTCCCCTGGAGTCACCTCTCTCCTGTCTTAGAACCCGGTATCTTGTGCAGGGGCAATTCAGAGTCAGGGGGGAGACTCCTCCTCTGTGTGGTGGTTTTACTCAGGTGGGCTGCCAAGCTCGACCACAACCGCTCTCTCACTCCCCCTCCTCAAAGAGGAACAGGGAGAAAATACGATGAAAGGGGCTCAAGGGTTGAGCTAAGGACGAGGAGATCGCACAGTAATTATTGTGATGGGCAAAACAGACTCAGCATAGGGAGATAGTAAGATTTATTGCCTATTACTAACGAGCTAGAGATGTGAGAAACAAAGGAAAAAAAACAAAAGCACCTTCCCCCCCATCCACCCTCTTCCACCTCCTCCCTCTGAGTGGCACAGGGGAACGGGGGAATGGGGGTTATGGTCAGTCTATAGTGCTTCTTCTCTGCCGCTCCTTCTCGGTCACTCTTGTCCCCTGTGCAGTGGGGTCCCTCCCACAAGATGCAGTCCTTGCTGAAATGATCAGTGTGGGCTTCCCACAGACAGCAGCTCTTCAAGAACTGCTCCAGATAGGGGTCCGTATCACGGGGTCCATCCCTCAGGAGCACACTGCTCCAACCTGGGTCACCCACGGGCAGCAGCTCCTGCCAGGTCACCTGCTCCTGCGTGGGCTCCTCTCCATGGGCTGCAGGTCCAGCCCGGAATCTGCTCCAGCAGGGGTCTTCCACAGGCTGCAGTCTCCGTCAGTGCAGGTCCACCTGCTCCACCGTGGTCTCCTCCATGGGCTGCAGCGTGGAACCCTGCTCCACGGTGGTACTCCATGGGCTGCAGGGGGACATTCTGCTTCACCGTGGTCCTCATCACAGGCCGCAGGGGACTTCTGCTCCGACGCCTGGAGCACCTCTCCCCCTCCCTCGTCACTGACCTTGGCACCTGCAAGGCTGTTCCTCACTCCTCTCACTCTCCCAGCTGCTGTGTGGTGCAGCGTTTTTTTTTTTTGTTCGTTTGTTTTTTTCCCTGTCTTAAATATGCTCTCACACAGGTGCAAACAACATCACTTACTGGCTCAGCTCTGGTCAGCAGTGGGGCCTTTACCAAACATGGGGCAGCTTCTAGATCCTTCTCACAGAAGACACCCCTATAGCCCCCCACTATCAAAACCTTGCCACATAAACCCACTACACTCTTTCTCAGATCAGAGACAAGGGTCCACTCTCCCTTGTCCTGTGAGTCTTTCAAATGTGCTTGTTTTGGGCTGCATGCTTGTTTCCCTGCTCCTTGCCTGGACTTCAGGCAGGGCTGCTGCTTGGCTCCTATCAGTGTATAATACCACTTGTCAATTTCCTGCTCAGATTCCCAAATGCTATGCTGCCTGGTGAGCTCCTCTTGCAACTGAGCCATCTGTTTGAAGAGCTCATCAAGCTGGGCACACTTGCATCCATGACACCGTCCTCTGCCTTCAGACCCTAGGAGGACCTCCAGACACTGGAGCTCCCTGGAGTTGAGGGTCTGGGCTGGTCATGCACAGATATGACTGATCCTGCTCAGCCTCACGGCTCTCCCTGCCTGTGCGCACTGCCATGCAAACTGCCATACCAACTGCAGTGCCAGGCCCTATCTGACACACCACACCCTGTTCACCACGCTCCTTCCTGGTTGCTCGCTGTCCCCAGGGGCTGCTGTAGTGGGAGGGGCTGTTGGCTCTGCCAGTGCCTCAACATCCACCCTTGTGAGGGCTGCCAGGTCAGCAGCTCCTTCTGCTTCCTTGAGTGGCCTCTTTGCAGGAAAAAAACCCCGCCCACCTCGATCCCCCAGTCTGCTGAAGAAATGCATCTGCCCCAGAGCCAATTTTCCTATTGCTGGAACATTTTCTACGGATGTGGGTTATTAGTCAGCAGTTTTTTTTTTTTATTATTTTTTTTTATTATTATTATTATTATTATTTTTATTTTTTAAATTTATACCCTCCCGTCCCATTTCCCTTTCCCTTTCCCTTTCCCTTTTCCTTTCCCTTTCCCTTTCCCTTTCCCTTTCCCCTTCCCTTCCCTTCCCTTCCCTTCCCTTCCCTTCCCCTCGTATTTACTATTCGTATAAAACTACTGTTCTCATAGGCAAAAGTGGTTTATGTTTCTAATATGACACCCCAGAACAAAAAAAAGTCTGTATCTCTCTCTAATCTTTTATTGTCGCTCTTTGACTGTGAAAGAAATCAAGAAGCATTAAGGGTATCATTATATTTTAATGAAAACCAAAACATCTTTTCCTGAATTTGACTCTTTGTACTTTAGATCTTTCAGATCTCAAGAGGATACAAGCTAATTAAAATTGCAGATAGTTTTCATAAAAATATATTACATATAATAACGTTCCAACAGAACATTTAATTTTCTTTCTACATGTATAAAAAATAATATAGATATAATTCTCTTTCTCACTGTTAAAATTTAACAGTGCAGATCAGCTCATGGATAAGACTATAGCCTTTGTAGTGTTCTTGATAATTTGTTCCATTAGATTCTCTAAAGTGCAAGAGTGTGAAATTAAATCATTTTACAATAAATATACTTCAAAAGACTCATTAAGGACTAGACCATAAACCATTCACTCCTTTTGATATAAAGATATTTAAGTTCTGTCCCACTAAATCAAAATATTATTTTAGTAACACTGGATAATTATTATTATTTACATTACTTGTTTTGAATAACCACAATAATATCAAAATTATCTTTTTCTAAATAAAAACTAAAGAAAAATATTAGAATTATCAAAATATATTTTGTGACTTAAAGGAATTGAGAAAATGGAATTAAGGAATGTTTCACATTGGCTCTCCCATCAGAAAGGAAATATATCCCTGGGGTTTTTGAATCTGGCATGGCAGCAAGACTCCTAACTCTAATGTTTTCTGACAAATAGGCACAAGTTTTTAAAATTAAATGAAGGATAAGAAAGATAAATCTATAAGGACTAGATTATGGAGACATTTTTATTTTGTCACCTTGAATTAATTAAAATGTAAGTAATCTTCCATTTAAATGTAGAATGGCTCCAATGGAAAAGAGAATCATCACAGAATAATAGAATCATAGGATATTGTTGTGGTTTAACTTGGCCGGCAGCTAAGCATCACAGAGCTGTTTGCTTACCCTCCCCCATCCTTCTCTGGGATGGGGGAGAGAATCAGGAAAATTAAGCCTGTGGGTTGAGATAGAAATAGTTTATTAGGACAGAAAAGAATAATAATAATAACAATAATATAACAACAACAATAATAGTACTACTACTAATAATGTATACAAAACAAGTGATGCACAATGCAATTGCTTACCACTTGCTGACCAATGCCCAGCCTATCCCCGAGCAGCCGCCCCCCCCCCCCCCCCATCCCTGCTAGCCACCCCTATATATTGTTTAGCATGACATCAGATGGTATGGAATACCCCTTTGGCCAGTTTGGGTCAGCTGTCCTGGGTCTGTCCCCTCCCAACTCTTGCTGCACCCCTAGCCTGCCCGCTGGCAGGATAGAGCGAGAAGCTGAAAAGTCCTTGGCTTAGTGTAAGCACTGCACTGCAACAATTAAAACATCAGTGTGTTATCAACATTCTTCTCATCTTAAATACAAAACATAGCACCCTACCAGCTACTAGGAGGAAAATTAACTCTGTCCTAGCTGAAACCAGGACAGACATCCAAGTTGGAAGGGACCCACAAGGATCATCATGTTCAACTCGTGAGTCCCCAAAGGACCACCCAGTAAGTAAATAAATAAGTAAATAAATAAATCTTATCATGTATTTGAGAGCATGCCTCTTGAATTCCGTCAGGCTCGGTGCTGTGACCACTTCCCTTGGGAGCCTGTTCCACCTGACCACCCTCTCAGTGAAAAACCTTTTCCTTATATCCAGCCTGAACATCCCATCACAGCTCCATGCCATTCCCTTGGTTGCTATCACTGGTCACCAGAGAGAAGAGATCAGTGCCTACCTCTCTGCTGCCCCTCATGAGGAAGTTGTAGACCACAATGAGGTCTTCCCTCAGTCTCCTCTTGTCCAGGCTGAACAATCCAAGTGACTTCAGCCACACCTCATATATCTTCTACTCTAGACTCTTTACAATCTTTGTTGCCCTCCTTTGGACACCCTCTAACAGTTTTATAGTTTTCTCATACTTTTATGCCCCAAACTGCATATAGTATTCAAGGTGAGGCAGCACCAATGCAAAGTGGGACAATCACTTCCCTTGACCGAGTAGCAACGCTGTTCTTGATGCACATGATCTATTGTTCTATAACATATCACTTAGTAGTGATATGTGTGATATCACTACAATGGATTTCTGAAGGATCCAAGAGCTCATTTTCTATCTCTGTACCAATTCACAACAGAAAAATTGACCACTAAAAGAAAGTGTCACAGCAACTTGACTGCATGACATAAGAATAGCAAGAGCTCTTTCTCCCTTTTTTTTCTCAGCACGTGGGGATCACAGAATCACAGAATGGTCGAGGTTGAAAGGGACCTCTGGAGATCATCTAGTTCAAGCCCCCTGCCAAGCAGGATCACCTAGAGTACATTGCACAGGAAGGCATCCAGGCAGGTTTTGCATATCTCTAGAGAAGGAGACTTCACAACCTCTCTGGGCAACCTGTTCCAGTGCTCTGTCACCCTAACAGAAAAGAAGTGCCCCCTCATACTCAGATGGAACTTCCTGTGCTTCACTTTGTACCCGTTGCCTCTCATCCTCTCACTGGGCACAACTGAAAAGAGAACTGGTTCCATCCTCTTGACCCCCTCCCCTCAGATATTTATATACATTAATGAGGTCTCCTCTCAGTCTTCTCTTTTCCAGGCTAAACAGGCTCAGTTCTCTCAGCCTGTCCTCATACAACAGGTGCTCCATTCCTCTAATCCTCTCAGCAGCCCTCCCCTGAACTTGCTCCAGCAGTTTTATGTCCCTTTTGTACTGGGGAGCCCAGAACTGTACACAATACTCCAGGTATGGCCTCACCAGGGCTGAGTAGAGAGGAAGGATCACCACCCTTGACCTGCTGACAACATTTTTCCTAATGCAGCGCAGGATACCATTGGCCTTTTTGGCTACAAAGGCACATGACTCATGGTCAGCCTGCTGTCCACCAGGACTCCCAGATCCCTTTCTGCAGAGCTGTTCTCCAGAAGGTCAGCCCCCAGCTTGCACTGGTGCTTGGTGTTATTCCTCCCTAGGTGCTGGACTGTGCACTTGCCCTTGTTGAACTTCATGAGGTTCCATCCAACTCTCTGTATTCACTTCTTAAAAAGGGTAAAAAAAAAAAAAACCCGGGGGGGGGGGGGCTTCCTCTTTCTCAGTCATTTCAAGTGCACATGACAGTAAGAACATTCCCCTGATTATTTTCCTACAAGAACTCTTTATAAAAAAAAATGTAGAATGCAAGCCTTCCAGATGGAAGACAAATTTGCTTTTATCTAGTAACAATGGCTAATACAGACTGGCTATAAAATAAAGGAAAAACTAATATAACGATCAGAATGAAGCAAATAAGGCTATGGTGGGGGAAAAAAAAAAAAAAAAAAAAAGCTTCTATATTATATGTAACATGTACCAATATAACATTATTTCTGGACAGGATAGTCCAGAAATGTGTGAAAACTTAAAGTCATGTTCTCCAAAAGAAAAAGTACATAATCACATGTGTTTATAAAATATTTCATATACTATTATGCATTTGCATTTTATAATCAGTTGTAGATACATTTGTATGGCTATTTTTATAAACCAATGTAACATGGTCCAGTCCTTTTTACTCAGCAGTGTCAGTGAAGGTTCATTGGTAAACAACCTGTTTGAATAATCATATTATTTATCTTTCCTCATGAAATGCTTCTAGATACTTATTCTGTGGTTTTTGTTTGTTTGTCTGTTTGCTGTTAGTCTTTGTTTGTGGGGGTATTTTTTGTTTGTTTTTAAGGTTTTTGCTTGGTTTGTGTGTTTTTGGATTTGGTGCTCTTTTAGGGTATTGGGGTCTTTTTGGAGAGTCATTCCCCTACTGCATTGTTTCCCTTTATGTCTTTATTGTGCTTTTTTACCTAGCACTTAATACCTTAAGCACTTAAGCACTTAAAATAAAGAAGATTCTCTAAACAGATTTTTTTTTATTTTTTATTTTTTTTAAAAAAAGGATCATTTGAAATGATCTGCAAAATAAGTGTTTAGTATTATTCAGTGACAGTTCTTACAAATCATATATATCCTATATACTGTATTTTGATATCTTGTTGACTTTCCCTTTAAAATGTTGGAAAACAAGAATTGTTTGAAACTCTTTCAGTTTTATGTCAGTTCTTGTATGTATCCTCTCTTGCCTTTTCTACTGCTGTCTGTCAGCAGGACCTCTGATTCTTAAGAGCTCATCACCTATGCTCTTTTCCGTATTTCAAGCTTGAGACATAAATATCCTTCGTGACATAATAAACATGCCCAATATTATATCTTAAGGTGAGAAATAAGCAACAGTAAATGAGCATAGATTCTGTTTAAATGCAAATGTTCTTCACAATAAACAAGGGAAGAGAATTGCACGCTGTGGTGGTTTTACCCAGCTTGGAAGATGTGAAGGGAAAGGGGGAGAAAATACAATGAAAACAACAACAACAAAACAAGGCTCACAGGTTTAGATAAGGACCTGGAAATCACTCATCAATTATCATAATGAGTAAAACAGACTCAGCATAGGGAGATTAATATAATTTATTACCTATTACTAACAAACTAGGGCAGTGATAAACAAACAAACAAAAAGCAAATTAAAAACAGCTTCCCTGCATCCACTCCCTTCCACCTCCTCCCCCTGAGCAGTACAGGGGAGTGGGAGAATGGGGATTAAGGTCAATCTCTTACAGCTTTGTCTCTGCAGCTCCTTCACGGTCACTCTCTGCCCCTGCTCCAACATGGGGTCCCTCCCATAGGATGCCGTCCTTCCCAAACCAATCCTGCATGGGCTTCCCACAGGCAGCAGCTCTTCCAGAACTGCTCCAAATATGGGTCTGTACCACAGGGTCCATCCATCAGGAGGAAACTGTTTTGACACAGGTCCCCACAGGTGTCCGCTCGCCCCAGACCTCCTGCTCCTGCGTGGGCTCGTCTCCATGGGCTGCAGCTCTGACCCAGGGCCTGCTCCTGCGGGGGCTCTCCATGGGCCGCAGCCTCCTCCAGGCCACACCCACCTGCTCCACTGGGGGCTTCTCCAGGGGCTGCAGCGTGGAGATCTGCTCCATGTGGGACCCATGGGCTGCAGGGGGACTACTGCTGCATGCCTGGAGCACTTCCTGCCTTCATTCTGCACTTACCTTGGTGTCTGCAGGGCTGCTTCTCACAGCTTGTTCTCCCAGATGCTGTTGTGCAGCAGTGTTTTCTGTTTCTTAAATATGCTCTCACGGAAGTGCAGACAGCATTGGTTATTGGGTCAGCTCTGTCCAGCGATAAGTCCCTGTGGAACTGGCTGAAACTGGCTCTTGTCTAACACGGGGTAGCTTCTGGATTCTTCTCACAGAAGCCATCCCTGCAGCCACATGCTACAAAAACCTTGCCACGTACACAAACATGTAAGCAATGTGTGTGTTCTAAATTAACAGCAAATAGAATGATTTTCAGAGTTTTTCATGAGTCATCAGTGGGTCTTTAAAATACCTGTTACTGACAATTAACTCTGTACTCAGAACTCACTGTAAAGAAGACCTCATAGACTGTGTTTCAGATTGAAAACAATTTCACAAGAAGAATAAAAGAGAGTGAGCCAAATAGATATAAATGCCAGAGAATAATTACAAGCATGTATTAAAACGTTGGCAATATTCCAAAGAGACACACATTCAACTAGAGAGTTTAAAAGGCTCTTCTCCTACATTTCCAAGGCCAAATAGTCATAGCTCAATCAGGAATTAAATTATACTAGGTAATTCAGCAAAAGCTGAATATAGGGAAAGCTTTGCTTAAATTCATTTATATTCCAAGTAAAGATGAGCTGCCCTGCCTTTCAAAGTGTAACTCACACAACTCGAAGAGGGAGGCACTCTCAGGAGAATAGCTCTTGTAGCGACAGTCAGATTTGCAGCATCCCTTCACACTCTCTACAGGTACAACTTTTGGAAAACACTTAGCAAATTTTACAGCCACCTCATCAAAACAAACATCTCTAGAGAAAAAAGACAGCAGAAAAACCACTTGACCTTCTTCAGGGTGAATACCCTTTAAGGAGGCAAAATGCCAGTCTGGTGCAAGGGGTATGATTTATTCATCTTTAAACTAGCTTCAGTCAATTTAGCATATTCTACCAAAGTGATAATCAGTATATTTCTTAGGGAGAATAAATGAATCTTGTATAAATTGTAATCAGGATGGCATAACCAGATCAGACACTAATACTTTTTTTTTTTTTTTTAGATTACTGCTCTTATGAAAGCTGTGTGGCTGAGGGACTTATTTTTAATATTTTCCTGCACTAAGTATCTGCACAGAATCATAAAGTAGATCTAAGCCTTCATGTTCTTTATTTCAAATAAAAATAATAATAATAATAAAGCTTATAGATGCAAGTACTTTTACAAAACATAAAAAATAAAAAATATTATCTTTAGAAAAATGATGTAGATCCTTTGGTATAGATTCATACAACCAAAGCCTTTGGAGAGTTCAAACAACAACAACAACAACAAAGATTTTTCATAAGTGGAAGAAATGAGACAAAATTATTTTCTATTCAATATCCTTCCCAAAATGTTGGGCAATATTTTTAGGTTTTAAAACGTGTACATGACATGGCTTTACCGCATGCATATACTGCAGAATTGTGATGTATTTGAAAAAGTATTGAATGGCCCCCATTTCTGAAAGCTGTCCATGGAAATCTCC
This sequence comes from Oxyura jamaicensis, assembly GCF_011077185.1. Lineage (NCBI taxonomy): Eukaryota > Metazoa > Chordata > Aves > Anseriformes > Anatidae > Oxyura > Oxyura jamaicensis. The sequence continues at coordinate 99,559,547 of NC_048894.1, read as the reverse complement.
ATAAGAGCAAGTGAACTATCCTTTGAATTTTAACACGGTAGAAGTGAGCAGGTTACCTCCTTGAGAAGTACGCGTCTATGTACTAGAAGGAGAAGGTGAGTTATCCATACCAACTTACCTCTAAGTAAATTTTACCTTTCACTGTCTCAATCAAAGGTCATAGAACAAATGACAGGTCCCTTCTTTTCTTGTAAGTTTAACTATGTCAGTAATTAAACTGAAGAGTAAAATAGATGAACTCTGAAACTGAAGAGTAAAATAGATGAACAAACCAGTACGGCTGCTTCTCTTCTGATCTACCAATTTTATCCGTCCTTGTGACATTGAACATTTCTAATCCCAACAGTATGAATATTCCCGTAGGAAATCTTTTCATTTTCTCATCATAGATTTGTGATGCATGGCATCCCTCTACCACAGTGCTACTGTAATTCTAAACATAAATAATACTGAGCATTACTGTAGGCATCAAACACTGATATTAGTATGGCTTACAGTCCTTTATTGTCTGACTCTGCTTTGACTCCAGAACTGCCTCTTTTCCCTCTTCCAGAGTTTTCTCTAGGGTTTTTGTGAACCAGGAATGGAGTGAGCAGGTGGATGTCTCTGGACACTATCCTTCCTTTCCTGTAGTGCTGCATGTTTCTCATGCCTGTAGGCAAGGACTGCCCATGTTGTGCATGTGAGAAGATAAAAGATTAGTATTGCGATGAGGTGAGGAGGTGAAGCTTGGGAAGGAGTGTCTCCTGCAGTGCTGGTAGTCACCTGCAGGGAGAGAAGTCCTTTTTCCAAGAATTGACAGGAGAAAAATAAAAGATTCTTAGAGGTACTTCTCAAAAAGCATGCCCTGCCCTGAAATGTTTGCCTAAGGGACACATTCTAGCCTCCTATAACACACCTGACAAAAGGAGGAGGTTAATGAGGTAGAGTTCAAACCCACAGTTACTCAAATGCCCAGTGAATGGTGTCCTGAAATTTTAATAGGTTCTTTTCACTTAATGTCAGTCTGTTAGTACTTGTTATGCATATCAGAGATTCAGACAGAACTGTTTAGCACTAATATTAATATAGCTAATAAATATATAAACCAAATTTCATCTCATTGGACTTTTTTTTTAAAAAAAAAAGTCCAAAAAGTCCCTTTTTTTAAAAAAAAAAAAAAAAAAAGGCTTGTTTGTCTTTCGATACACCTGCCAACACTGACATCTTTCTGAGATTGCTTGTAAAGATAATAATAATAGTGATAATGATAATGATAATAATAATAATACATGCTAAATATTTATTAGCACCTTGATAATAAATTATAGGGTAAAATGACTTCGGTCTTGTGTGTGTCATGTCATGATCAGCCATTGCCCAGATAATTTTGTTAAACAAACTCAGACTGGGAAATAAGATCATTGGTGAAATATTTAAGAATCTAAAGCACATTCTGATTTGAATATTTTTCTAATTTAAAGCCAAAAGGCTATCAAAACTACTAACATTAGTACTAGATTTAAAAATAACAATAACTTATGCTAAAGTCTGGTTGCTATTACCTGATTGCAGTATCATTCCCCCTAGCCTGAGAATGTCTAAGGTGAGAGAAGTATTCTCACGTCAATTACTGATATTCATGGTGTTAACTCCCAGTGCATGCACTGAAAACCAAACAGAATTAGGTTAATAATTAGAAACAGATCAGGAAATACAGACATGTAACAATTTTAGCATGGTTTATAAAAGCTAGTGAATGCATTTGTCCTGCTGAAATTACTATTTCTTCTCTCTTTTTTTCTTCTTTTTATACATTAATAATAATAATAATCCTGCTTATAGTTTTTAAAGAAAACTAGAATACATATAACCCCTTTTTACTTACTATCAAAATAAGAGAGTGTCTAGAAATAAATAACTCCAAGGATTAACTTATCAATAGAAAACCTGGACACAAGTCATTTCTGCTATTTTTTATGATACTGATGTTAGTCTTTAAGTTCTAATATCATAAATTCAGAGAACTTTTATTACTTGTACTGCTTTCTTGCTGATGTTTATCTAGTCTCTGACAGAAAATTGACAATCTGAGATTAAAAAAAAAAAAAAAAAAAAGTACAGGATTTCTTATGAAGATATACATTTGTGGAGATGGAGGTCTACAGGCTCCAGTGAACCACTATGGCCTGAAATGTAATGCCATTTGCTGCATTACTACCATGTTCCCTATAAATATTCTTAAATCTTCTTAAATCTAAGTGCCTGTCAGTAGTTCATTTATTAAAATAGCTGATGTTTTCCACATTTTCAATGTTCTTACTCTGATTCCTTTTCCAAAGGTAGAGTAGTGCATTACACAAAGTGTTTTGTTCTGGTAGGAATGTTTTTTTTGAGCTGCCTTTCAATATATCTTTCAGAAAATTCACCCTGAAATGGTATGCAGTTCTATGATCAGAGCTTTGTTTCCATTTTAAATTGCCTCCCATGAAAAATCTACTTAAAATAATAATAATAATAATAAATTAAATATTGATTCTAAGTATCCACTAGTTCTTCCCAATAAATAAAAATCATGGTTAAACCACAGGACAATCATTAGTAATTGTCAAATAACAGTCATATGATGTTAAATACTACCTGCACAAAAATCATTGGGAGAGAACTTAATGAAGGAATGCGTGATGATAAAAAATCTAGTAATGATAAAATCTAGTAAAAGTAATATTATTTTAAAATAAATTAAAGTTATTATCTTGGAGGTCTCATTTTGAACACTTATTCTAGATCTTATTATGTCGTGTTTGAAATAGCTATTAAAAGTACAAAAATGAGCTAAAGCTGATCTTTACTGGCAAAAGCAATATAATATGTTAAAGTGTAATTTTCACTCTGTTTGGTTCCTTATTCAGTTCCTAGAAACATCAAAACCTCAGGCCTTAAATTTCCTTCTTTCAGACAATAGAGGAAAGTAATAAGACATTTAGTTGCTGTACTTGGAACTATTCCCTTGCTTAGGATATACATAATACCGGTGAAATTATTCATTATTCATAATGAGCCAACCATTTCTACTCCTCCTAATGACTCCAAATTGAACATTGAAATGTTTAATATCAAATAATTGAAAACATGTATTTATTAAGAACAACAATTAAGAGTGGTTTTAAATCTCTACAATTTTGAGAGGGATTAATGTTAATGTTGAGCAAACACTAAATTCTGGGCTTAATCAAGTCAATGTGTGAAATTCTTGGTTTCTTTACTATGTTTCTATGTGTAAGTATTTACTGCTTTGGCTATTTCTCTCTCTCTCTTTTTTTTTTTTTTTTTTTTTTTTTTTTTTTT
>NC_048894.1:99493211-99556120 GCF_011077185.1 Oxyura jamaicensis | reverse complement strand
TTTTTTTTTTTTTTTTTTTTTTTTTTTTTTTTCCTGCTACATTTGATGAGCTGATAGCTGATTGACAATGTGACTTCTTAGATAGCTGTTTTGGAAAGATATAAATATACATTCCCAAGGATACAAATATTCACCTCTAGCTTCTACAAAAGTTGTACATGTGATTTTGAAATTTTCTTTTTTGAGTAAATTCTTCATTCTAGTGCAAAAAAGAACACAAAGTGTATATCAATATAGTGAATAACTTGTGTTTTAATACAAATATTTGTCTGTATTTTATTTAATTTTCTTCAGTTTGGCCCTAATTTCAGTAGACTATGTGAATATGTGATACTACCGGGATGAGTATGAATGATGCCATGCATGTTTAAAATTAAGCATACTATTAGCAGCCTGTTCTACAATGTCTTCACAGAGACAAGAACTATTTCTGAGAACTGCTTTTAATCACCATGATATTGAGAACCTCATGCACTGCTCTGAGGTCCATCAAAGGTAACCTCCATCCACTCAAATATAGTTTTCCAGCAACATTTTACCCTTTAATCTTAAAGTTTATCATTTTTGCATGTTTATCAATGTCAAACTGTACAAATGGCCTCTATATCCTTTATGCCATTTATGCACATGTTAAGCTTTATAAATGCTTATTGCTTTCAGATATTAGAGAAATAACAACCTTGCAAAGCAAAATACTAGATTATAATGTATGAAATAATGCCATTGTAACCTGAGAAAAACATCTTGCTGATCTCTCTGGATATAAATTAATCTTTCTGATTTAGCTAAAAAGTACCTCTGTGTGATGCTGAATGTTCATGAGGTGAAAAAACACCATGCATGATGGAGGATAATGCTAAAAAAAAAAAAAAAAAAAAATTCTCTCACATTTTTGATTTCATTAACTTCAGTGGGATTCCTCTTTCAGCCAATAACAGCTATACCTATGTCAAGTTGCTAGTGAGTTCAGAAACATTAGTTCTGCTCACAACACTGCAATTATCTCAACAACATGAAGTAAATCCCATCAGCTTTTACTTGCTCATCTCAAACGAAGAATTTTCGAGTGCTTTGGTAATTTTAAAAAACAACTGGTGTTAGATTTTACTTTTGTGAACTGCATATTAACTATCTTTAAAAGAAAAAATGTGAGAATATGTTATGAATTTTTATTTTTCATGCATAATTGCTGACAATAGTGTACATCTCATCCATCATAGTAAGCTATGACTGCATCTGATTAACTTAATATAGTGTTAATGTAATAAGGGAGAGGTAGCCCTCATTCATCATATTGTGTTATAGCAATAATATAGTAGTACTGTGTTTGACTGATGTAATAAAGTTTTTAATAGAAGGCAATAAAGATATTATCAGAAAACCATCATTTTGTGTGCTAAGGGAGCTGGCAGACGTGGTCGCTGAGCCGCTCTCTATCATCTATGAAAGGTCCTGGAGAACGGGTGAGGTGCCTGAAGACTGGAGGATAGCCAATGTCAGTCCAGTCTTCCAGAAGGGCAGGAAGGAGGATCCGGGAAACTACAGGCAGTCAGTCTCACCTCTGTCCCTGGAAAGGTGTTGGAGCAGCTTGTTCTGGATGCCATCTCCAAGCAATTGGAAGAGAAGAAGGTTATGAGGAGTAGTCAGCATGGATTCACCAAGGGGAAGTCATGCTCGACCAACCTCGTTGCCTTCTATGATGGCATCACCAGCTGGGTAGATGGGGGAAGAGCAGTGGATGTCATCTACCTTGACTTTAGCAAGGCTTTCGATACTGTCTCCCATGACATCCTGCTAGGAAAGCTGAGAAAGCGTGGGATAGACAGCGAGGTGGGTTGAGAACTGGCTGACTGGCCAAGCTCAGAGGGTGGTGACTGGCAGAGCAGAGTCTGGCTGGAGGCCTGTGACTAGCGGTGTTCCCCAGGGGTCGGTGCTGGGTCTGGTCTTGTTCAACATCTTCATCGATGACCTTGATGAGGGAATAGTGTCTGCCCTCAGCAAGTACGCCGACGACACAAAGCTGGGAGGAGTGGCTGACACGCCAGAAGGCTGTGCTGCCATTCAGCGAGACCTGGACCACCTGGAGAGATGGGCAGGAAGAAACCAAATGAGGTTTAATAAGAGCAAGTGTAGAGTCCTGCACCTGGGAAGGAACAACCAGAAGTATCAGTACAGGCTGGGGGACGACCTGCTGGAGAGGAGCTCTGCAGAGAAGGACCTGGGGGTTGACAACAGGTTGACCATGAGCCAGCAGTGTACCCTGGTGGCCAAGAGGGCTAATGGGATCCTGGCGTGCATTAAAAGGAGAGTGGCCAGCAGGTTAAGGGAGGTGATCCTCCCCCTCTACTCTGCCCTGGTCAGGCCTCACCTGGAGTACTGTGTCCAGTTCTGGGCTCCCTGGTATAAAGAAGACAGGGATCTCCTGGAAAGAGTGCAGCGGAGGGCCACAAAGATGATACAGGGCCTGGAGCATCTTTCCTATGAGGACAGGCTGAGAGACCTGGGTCTGTTCAGCCTGGAGAAGAGGAGACCGAGGGGGGATCTTATCAATAAATATCTGAGGGGTGGGAGACAGAAGGATGTAGCTAACCTCTTCTCAGTGGCTTGTGGGGATAGGACAAAGGGCAATGGCCACAAGATAAGAGCACAGGAAGTTCTGCACCGACGTGCGAAAGAACTTCTTCACGGTGAAGGTGACGGAGCACTGGAACAGGCTACCTAGAGAGGCTGTGGAGTCTCCTTCTCTGGAGATATTCAAGGCCCGTCTGGACGCCTACCTGGGCAGCCTGCTCTGAGGAACCTACTTTGCAGGGGGGTTGGACCCGATGATCTTTCAAGGTCCCTTCCAACCCCTACAGTTCTGTGATTCTGTGATTCTGTGATTCTGTGATTAATACCTGGAATTTTTAAAGTCTGTTTCTAATGTTCTTCTTAGTCTTTCACTCACCAAGATGCAATAAGAAAGATCCTCTGAGACTGTAGAGGCATTTGAATATGCAACATTATGAATGTGCTATTTTTGGCATTGCAATGGTGAAGCACATTTTGTACTACTTAGTAAATCTATGCTGTGAGTTAAATAGAATATTTTTTTCTGCTGAACACCAGGGTCTAATAGACTAGAGACTCATAAAAGGTCACAATAAGTTCTAAATATTTACTTTTTTGGCTTTGTCATCAAGACCAATTCTTTTTGCTCCTGTAGGAACACAAGGATATTATTATTATTATTTTAATTAATATGTAATGTATAAGACATATTAGATTAAACAAAAATATTTCCATGATCTGTAGCTTCATCCTAAAAAGAAATAGATTATATTAGTGCTTGCACGTGCTTTGTGTTTGTTAAATGAACTTGAATTGAAGAAATGGGGTTTGTATTCAGGGGACCAAAACCAGCTGTTTGCTTCCATTAACAAAATTCTCTTTGAATGTGGAATTTCAAATCATTCCTCATTTTTCTTCGGAAAGATACCAGTTACATTCTTCATTTCGGTGTTTTATGTTTGTTTGATGGTTTTTTTATTTGTTTTCCTATATCAGTTGACAGAGATCTATAGTGTAACATAAGCTTGTGCAGGTAAGTTATTTTTGTTAAATCATACTGGATTTTTATAAAAATCTAAGTTTCAAGCATTATGTTTTTAATCTTATACAATTTAGACTTACATGAGAGTATATAATGCACAGCATTTATATTAATTCTATCAAGAATGGTATGTTAAGAAGATGAAAAACAATATGCAGTTTTTTCATCTATTTTTCATCCAATGCATCAACAATCACTCTAAAAATAATGAAATCATCTGTTCCAGATAGAGTAACTTCTTCTCCATGATGTCAAATCATAAATGACAGAATGTCAATTAAAAAGAAGAATATTTTCATAGCGCTGGCCAATTCTGGTCTTCACCTCCAAGCACAATTTTTCTTTCATCCACGTAATGCTCTTATAAATACTGCATTTGTATACCTTGATAAGTTCATAGGACTTTCTTCCTTAAAAAACTCTTTGTATCCTTACAAATTTCTCACATTCCATTTAGTCTCAATCCTATTCCCTTCAGAAAAACAAATATATTACACCTGTATCACATTTCTGGCATTAAAAGTAGATGTTCTAAAGATTCCATAAATCTCTCCAAAGGCTAAACTTTTGATATTGAACTGATAAGTACTGCAGAAAAATATATATATATATATATTTGCATTGTGACAGAGGATATGTTTTGAATGCATTTATCATAAAAATAGAGAAATAGATAAGTATGAAAGACAATAATATTCATCAGAATCTGCTGTCTATTCTCTTTATTGGTTGCTAAATCTGATTTAGCTGGAATAGCAAATATGTGTTCATGTTATACTTATTATGCGAGATGTTTATGAAAGAAGTTTTACATAATTATTTGGAAATACCTTAGTTACACTAAACATGGACTAAATTCAATGAATGCAGTAGTACATCTTGCTTTTTGCAATGTGAAAATCAAAATGTGAGTGCTTTTACTCATACTTTTCAATGGAGTAACTCTGGAAGGAAAAAAAAAAAAAAAAAAAAAACATGGTAGAAAGGGGGGTTCTTAAAATTAATAATTTATAAGTATATAAATATATCTCAGAGTATTTAATCTGAGATCTTTATCTCAAAGGTCTCCAACGTCAGCAGCATGTGTGTGTACTTGCTTATGTGTTGCACTAAAGTCTTTCCAGGATGAGGTGCAAAGAAAAATAAACTAGTATCCTTGGTTTTGATTCAGGAATGCATTTAAGTTCATATCTATTCATGAAGGGAACACAAGCATGCTCTTAACCTTAAGGAAGTATTTCAGTCTTTCATGATCTGGGATTTGAGTCATTTGAGTCCAGTTTCAATTCTATCTGGAATCAGAGACATATATATCAATTTTCTGTATCCAAAAGTACCTTTTTCTATACTAAAATCCAAAGATTCTCTAAGCAACTTTCCCTTTCAATACTCCTCATAATCATAAAATATTCTAAACATTATTTTTCCCCAAATCCTGCTCATGTGTCCTACTCATTGTAAGACAGCATTACACTACTATAATGTGATGTTCTTTTTAAAAGTATTGACATATCTCACTGAAAACCATAATTTTTGTGAAGCAAAGCTGTATTCACTGAAATTCCTGATTCATTTCACAATTCACAACTTACAGCTTCTTTACATGCATGCACTTAGTCTAGTGCTAAACAAATGCTATCTCAGGTGCTATTTTTCATTCTTTGCATCTTAATTGCATTGTTCTAAACAAAGAGTTTCTCCTCTTCTATACAGCATTCTGCAACAGCTGCAGAAGTACCTTTGCAATTAATCATTCTTTCTTATTTCACTGTATTTAATGGTACTGGAGCTCAGTCCAAACTCTGCTTTTCACCAGAAAAATCTATAATATATTTTGGATCAGTCCTAGAATAACCATGACTATTTCAAGTATTCTTGACTCACAGACTTGCCACTGTTTTCAGAGCTAACCTCACAGCTTAGATTATATATTGGTGTTTTCTGATTCTAAGTAGTAGAGTAAATACAGGAGAGAAAATTTAAAAACTTTGCCCTTGCCTCAGACTCGAGATATTATTAATGTCAACCAATCTATATCATCATATGAAAAAGCTAAGCATTGCTAGTTGTTTATAAAACATTATTGCACAGCAGAATTACTACAGTCATATTTATGTTGTCTAATTGTGAACCAAAACAAGTAGGTAAATTATTCGTCATGCTGTTAGACACAAATCTCCAATTTTCAGTCTAGTGTCTCTCATATTTGAGCTTCTTTGATCTTTTTTTCTTTGATCTTTTTTTTTTTTTTAATTATTATTTTTATTTTTTTCCCCAATCTATTAGACCTTTTTCTCAGTTGCCCTTTCATTTTTCACCTTCACAATTTGTTCTCTACCTTGAACAAGATTCCTCTTACAGACCTTGATTCAGGAATATTTCTCAACTCAGGGTCTGATCAAAAAGCACATTGAAGTCAACTGCAATAATCTTTGGAGAGACTCCAGGCAAGTAATATAGAACAGGGTTAAAGATTAATACCGATAAATGCTTCTGCCCGACCCCTATTAAATAAGCCATATATTGAAAAAAATGCAGCTTTAAGGAAAAATGCATCTTTAAGGAAGAAAATTTGTTCTCAAATTGGGTTGAGCTGGCGAAGATGATTTGTTTGAAAACATGGTGTTTACTATTTATATATTTACTCATATTTGGAAAGTTTTTTTTTGTTTGTTTTTTGTTTTTTAGAAGGAAAACTAAACCAAATTTGCTACTTTTAACTAAATTGGAGTTACATTTTTAAGCTGGAATGTATTTTTGAAAGGTAGAATAAAGAAGACTAAATTGACTTATAATAATAATAATAATATTAATAATAATAATAATAATAAGTTCTACTTGAAATATACTTACTTTGGTTTCCAGTTAAAATTTACTGTTTGTACAGCTACAGTCCAGAACATATTTGTGGCCCACTGAATACGGACCAATATAAACCACACCCAGGTATCCTTTTAACCTTTTTTTTTTTTTTTTTTTTTTTTTTTTTTTAAATAAAAAAAAAAGATTTCCTTCTTCTTTGCATCCACTGTCTCTTTCTGCTTCTTTTACTGTTCACCCGTTATTCTGTTGTAGCACTTTCTTTGAAATTCTTACTGGTTGCTATAAATCATGCATATTTGCTCTGTTATACTGTTTTGAGATGTATATCAGCAATAGTCTGGATTTCTTTATTACTTACGATGCACATATCTGTGAAAGACTTTCTAGCAAAGTATTCTGAATGCTTTTGTCTATGTATAACTCTATTAACACATTTTGGAATCTGTTTTTTTTTTTCACATAAAAAAGGCTTTTTCCAAAAAAAAAAAACAACAACAACAAAAAAATTCCTTAAATACTAACTTGTGTGCAATCCCTCATGTTATTTCTACTCAGTTATATTCAGCTGAAGCTGTTTTTTCTTCTTTATATATTTATTATTAGAGTTTTAAAATTCTTCTCATAGCATTCTTGAATAAAATAGATTACTGTTGCTTACCATCTCAGTCTAGCACAAGTGCAATGTTAAAGACATGGAGTAAAAGCACCTGCATAACTCATTGCTTCTCTTTGAACGTATATACATATTATACAAGTAATACCTTCACAATCTTTCTTTTTTCAACAGTTAACACAGTGATACTGAAAGATGCAGTGATCCCTCTATAGCTTCTTCTTGGGTTTCCAGCTAGTACTCACATCATATCACTCTTCAAAACTTAATTAATTCACCAGTTCCTGCATTGTTGAACAAATCTATTGCCAGCTCATTCATTTTGTTTGTTGCTTTTTTTTTTTTTTTTTTTTTTTGGTGGGGGGTATTGAATTCCATGCTTGAATGTTATTATTGAACAGTAATAAATGGGAATGAGGCTGTGTTGAACAATGTTGTTCAAACAAAAATACATGTAAACATTTGACATTTGTTTTAAGTGACAAGTTATGACAGTAACGTATCACAGAGAAAGGAAATCCATAACCATTTCCTGTAGACAATATAGGCAACCACCTCTATCTCAGATGCATCTGTCAGTCTCTACACACACATATACACACACATAGATCTGTCCATCCAACTGTCCATCTTAGACATGATTATTACGTCAGATAGATTTGATTATTTTTCTTGGTGGGCACAAGTCAACAAATAATTAATAAAAAATATCTGTGTATCTAAGTTTTTTATTCATAGAATCACATAATGTTTTAGGTTTGAAGGGACCTTAAAGATCATCTAACTCCAACCCCAGTGCCACTAGATCAGGTTGCCCAAAGCCCCATCCAGCCTAGCATTAAACACTTCCAGGGATGAGTCATCCACAACTCCTCTGGGCAACCTGTGCCAGTGCCTAACCACCATCATAGTAAAGAAGTCTTGTCCAGATATAAGACTTTGTATAAGATTTTGGTAAAATGTTTTACTTTGTTATTTTTGTTATTGTTATTGTTAAGGGTTTGTCTTGATACTTACCCACATTTTATTTTCACACTTACTTACCCACATTTGCATGTTACTTATCCACATTTTATTTTCATATTTCCTCTTTGGGGATGTCTTTTCAACTGTGTGATATATTTGACAATTCAGAACTTCTATAACAGGCAGTGGTTTCTAAGCCAAAAGAAACTTTTACTTATGAAAATGAGTTTCTTCCAGACTTTTTGTCTGGAAATAAAATATCCAATATAGTATAGGAATTTACTAATATACCAGTATAACATCAAGTATTTCCCATGACTTCAGATATTTCTGTAATTTTATACTGTATTTTATAAAAGAAAAATCACACAAACTTTACTCTGTTGAGAGAAAGTTACAGACAGAACATGGTTATCAATGGGAATCAGATTTTTTAAAGTGTCTAATAAAAATATATGTATGACACAATTATAACCATTTCTGTAACAACCTTTCAGGGATCAAACTGAAGTCCTAGACTGGAGGATTTCCACTGACCACTTGGAATAAATTTATGACATTTAAAATACTTCTTTCAGCTTTATTTTATGCAACAGTTACAAAGACCTGGGTTCTGCTGGCCTCCAAATAACTCTGAAATAAGGAGACAAGTCATGTAACGATCTTTTCTAGTTAAAGGCAATATAAGCTAGTATGCTGCAACAGATTATCGTTTCAATAGTGACAGCATTTCAATCATTATTTAATGTGCCACTGATACTTCTTTTGATGAAGTGGGATGAATTAATACCTGGTACTTTGCAATATCTCTTAATTACCCTTTTCAAAATATTTAAAATATCCTTTGTGTGACTCTGCCTTGTGGCCAAAGCATTGCCCCAACCTAGCAGTATGAGTCTTAACATAAGACTTCAGTGAAGGAATAATAATACTAAACTGATTTTAAAACACACAAAAGCAAAACTGTTAGAGAATGGTCACTACCTAAACCAATGTCATGAAAAAAAAAATAATTAAATATACAACTAATAACTTTATATTCATTAACATCCTGCTTGTGAGACCTTAATACTTTTGCTTTGTATTTAGTTAAGTGATCAAGTGAGTGACTTTTAATTTTGTGCAGCTGCAGTAGAGTACATAGCCAAGACCCTTGAACAGCTAATGCTACCTTTTATCCTTTATCATTTTCTTTTATGAGCTAAGGGACCGTTCATTCAAATTCCTCTAATCCTCATAATATCTTGGCCATTATTACAAATCCTAGCTTTCAAGACATTGTCTAATTTCATATGAATCTCATGGGTACAGAAGGAATCTTGGTAAACAAAAATGGAAGTAATACATTTTGCCTAGGATTTCATTTGTAATTCAGTACTTTAAGTACCAAGATATAGAGACTATTAGCTGTAGATGCAATCTGCATACTCTAGTTATAGGCCTACTTTTTTTCTAGGTATGTGCTGTATACTAATGCCCATAATAAGTCTCAACAGGCAGCGAAATGCTGCTTGTTAAATAAAACTTTCTTCCTGGAAAATAATAATAATAATAATAATAATAATACTTGTGACATAATAAACTATTTTACAACACAGCAGTTAGTGTTATAAGCAACTTTTTTATTATTTCCTTTTACTTACAATACAGAATTTTCAGTAGTATTCACTTAGTAATTTTAGCTTAGTATTACCATTTTATACATTTTTCCTACTAACCTCATTAACTCATCTCCTTTACATTTACTCAAAAAGAAAACCACGCTAGATCTACTGCAAGCACAACTCTTCATGACCACAGAGATGTGAATAATTCTCTCTGTTAGTGAGATGAAGCTCATATTTCTTTTGCAATCCAGAAAGTCAATGGAGATTCAATGAAGTTTGAATTATTATTGAATTATTATTATGTTTTGGCCTTAAAAGTATCTATCTATCTATCTATCTTTTTAATTTATTTATTTATTTTTTATTTTTTTAATGTTTGAGCAGGGACTAATTCTCCAAAGACTATTAAGAAGGGAAGTATGATGTGATATCTAGTACATTAGAATAGGCCACAAGTCCCCCATGTTTAATTTTCTATTTTGAAACAGCCTCTCTGCACCTTTATTGTCTGTGTTTAGTGCTAATGACTGCAAGGCATTCAGATGCTTGGAAATTTAATCCTATGGCATTCTTTGTGTAAAAGCCTTGACCATTCTTGACTAAACTTACAAACTTGAATAACTATCAAAGACACCCAGTTAAACTGCCAGGCAAAAGTAAAGGAGAACAGTATTTTAAATACCCATGTGGAGCAGGCAGCCCTATGGTGGTGCCACATTCATTTTTCACCAGCTCTGTAAATGGGTATGCAAAATGACATTATAACAAATGAATATCCCTGCTGTAAAAGAGACAGACATATAACCCATCTTTAACACTGTCACCACAGTGAATCACCAGGCACTATTATCTGATGAAACGGTAGAAGGGAAGAGGGGGGTGACACTCTCATGATAAGGGAGCCCAGTGACCTTGGAGAAAACATCTAGATGCTGAACTCCATGCTGCTTCTACACAGGTGATTCATTTTCCTGTTTGCCTGTTAATCCTTCCCATGCCTTTTAGAGCTTTTCCAATCTCACAGATCATTACTAGTGGCCAGACTGAAATCTCTAAATGTATCACTGGCCAAGGATCCAGATAGCTGTTCATTATGACGATATCACAGACTGGTCATAGCAAATATGTGACAGGCATGGAGAGCTGCTGGAAGAGTCCTGCTGGCAGGGTTGTGGAACAAGGTAAGTTGCTTGACCAAGGACATCACAGCATTACACAGGCAAAAGTAAAAGAGAGGTTCTTTTGTGCCACCTTCTCTGAGCTATTTTCCATTTTCTGTTGAGTAGTCTATTCCACAAAAAAAATGGTCTTGAGATGAGGAAAGATACAGTATAGCAGTATAAATATGACGTCAGCAATATCACATAAGTAAGGTAAGGTGACTATCTACCTTTATATATACTTAAAAATATAGTATCAGTGTAAGAAAAAAAAAAAAAAAAATCTAGTTTATAGACAGAAATAAAATACCAGTGTTCCCATTGGAAGGAAGCTAACTTTTTGGAGGATTGTAAGCAAAAACATTATATTACCATATAATGAGTATATAAATAAGTATTTTTTGGTTAACGTTTCTCTAGGTTTAGAGATATATGTACATGGTTCCTTTTTACAAAACATGCCTTATTGAAATTATTTCAATCTGATAAGAAGTGTCATAATTTTAGTCACTTGACAAACTAGGGAATGTCTTGTCTGACATCTGTGAAGATGTAAGAGGAGAAGAACTCTGTGTTGACTGAAATAGAATTCTTCAGAGAACTTATTTTCTGAAAGAACATAAGTTCTTACAATAATTTATGTTTATTTTCTGTTCTTATTCTGTTAATAAGTTACATGGATCATTGTTTAAGAAATGTGTTTGAAATAGTGTATTCTGCTGTAGTGTAGTCCTGTGTTCCATGTATGTAGTGTAGTGTAGTGTAGTGTATTCTGCTGTAGCGTAGTCCTGTGTTCCATGTATGACAGTGAGATCATGTATGGATGAGATTCAAGGACAGCTTGCTTTCCAGATAATTTACGGAAAGCATCCTTATTCTATCTTTCTCTACCTTTTTTTCTTTTTTTTTTTTTTTCAATGGAAGAAAATTCAAGGACTGATTAATATAAATATATATGTGTATATATATATATATATATTCAAGTATTTATAATTAAGTGACTCTGAATAAAATAAAACATGAAGTTGAAAAAAAATAAATTTTAAACCTTCCTGGCCAAGAAAGAAAAACAGAATATGACAAGAGTTAATACTACCTCCTTTCACCACCCCCACCCCCCACCCCAACACACACACCTCCCCAAAACCCAAAATTTTAAAATGGTCTCCCATCCAATAAACATATAGCATTATCTAATTACATTTCTCAGGGTCACATTTTATAATAAGTATCATAAACAGACGTGCTAGGTCTTCAGATCCCATCCTACACTGAAGTAAGTAGGCTTATAATTTATTTCAAGATTAGTATTAAATTGTTATACTCTGGTCCACTGTTTCTATTGAAGTTTGTTTCAGAAATCTCACAACTCATGTGGCTACATTTTTTTTTTTTTTTTTTTTTTTTTGTACCTAAATGTATTACCTGTACCTAAATGGTACAGGTAATACCATTTTAGTATTTGGTTGCCATCACGGAAATGTAGCATGACTGGAGTGCTGCAATGTCTGGCTATAGGCTCTTCAGCAGGGACAGGCAACACAGAAGGGGTGGTGGTGGTGTGGCTCTCTATATTAGAGAGTGTTTTGATGCTGTGGAACTTGAGGCTGGGAATAATAAGGTTGAGTCCCTATGGGTTAGGATCAGTGGGAAGGCCAACAAGACAGGTATCCTGATGGGGGTCTGTTATAGACTGTGATTCTGTGATTCTGTGATATGACCAGCTTGTGCTTATTTGTTCTTATGTCAACATTGTCCTTTAGCTTAAACATCTCTTTTGCCTTTCTTATTTTTTCTTCTCCTGATGTTAATGTGTTTAATTTTTATTTGTTCTGTTGTTTGCTTGCTTTTGCTTTCTCTACAAACATGTTTTTTTCATAAAACAGCCCATCCATTAGCCCTCCTCTACCCAAAATTTCATTATGAATAAATCTTCATTGAATACACATAGCCAGAATTGTCTACAATATTGACAATGAGATTGTCTTTATTACAGCTAATGTACCTGATACCCTCAAGGCCACCTCCTTACAGTTATGCTTATTTTCCACAGTATATGATAACCATCCCATGAAAGGCTAATAATATCCTGGATTTTCTCTTTCTTTCACATTTACACTTGAGAATCTCTGCAAATTAGAACAGCTGAGAAAAGTGATTTTAGACTGTAAAAACAACCTTAAACTGCAACCTACCCTTGCTTTGTAAACTATGTTTCAGTTCATAATACATAAGGATATGGTTCTTCCCACCCTCTCCTGTTCTATTGCATAACAAAATCATTTCCTGTATGTTTAGTCAGCAAACTTCAACTGCTTTTGTCAGTTTCATCAATTTGAATATTAAATGCTCCAAAACTTCATCCTTGTCAAAAACATTCCTTCAAAGCTATTGATCTCTCAGAATAACATATATTTCCTAGAAGCACTTTACATCTTGATCTTCATTTTTTTTTCTATTATTTCTCCTGTATAATGTTACGTCAAATACTAACCCCCAAAAGAATTCTCTCCTATTTTTCTTCCATAAAATAATTTGCATAATAAAAGAAAGATATGAGGTTGCAGGATCCATTTTTTGATTTGTTCCTTCATCTGTCTATTTAATTGCATGTTTTCTTGATCACTTTTTCTAAATTCATCCAAAAGTTTTCCACACCTTAGCTACAGTTTTTCTTACAGTTAGAGAATAACAAAGATGGGACCTGCAACTGGGAAAATGTATGATTACTGACTCTTCTGATTTAATAGACTTCTTAAAAATCCTTACTATTACATTTGAAATTCCCTGTGACAGCTGTCTCCCCTATTTAGAAATGGAGATTATCCTTCATTTCTCCGACTCTGCTGTTCTCACCTCCTGACCTGAACAGACTAATGTCCTCCAGTTTTCCTTTTAACTTTGGTGTAATGATTCAATTTCTACAAACTATTTTAAACTATGTCAACCAAGTTTTCAATTTTACAGGCATACTTTTGTACCTACAGGAAAATCCAAGTATAGATAATGGACCAAAT
Organism: Oxyura jamaicensis; assembly: GCF_011077185.1. Classification (NCBI taxonomy): domain Eukaryota; kingdom Metazoa; phylum Chordata; class Aves; order Anseriformes; family Anatidae; genus Oxyura; species Oxyura jamaicensis. Next base: position 99,542,342 of record NC_048894.1, on the reverse strand, counting down.
CTACCATGCAGATATCTATTTACATAAATTGAAGTTTTGATTAACTTGCAGTTTAAAATTGCACCTAAAATTATTTATAAGTATCACATGATTATAATCTTAAAGAAAATAATGACACCCATGCAAGACTAAAAAAGTAAATCTGTTATAAGAAAGATCATTTTCTTTACATTCTTAATGTTACATTGACATCTAGCACATGACAATCATTTTCTTCTGTTGCCACAACAGACAGGTGCTGATTCAATAAGTTAAGTAGACAGTCAGGAACAGAAACCCTCATAGGTTTGTCTATCAGAACTGTCAATTATTCTCTGATATAACTTCAAGAGCCAAGGTTCATGTAAAATAATCATATATAAAGTCAGGACACTTGGATTGTACTCTGATGTCTTTTGATTAGTCTTCTGGCATTTGTTTCTTGTTACCATAACAGAGATATCCCACCTGTCTAGTAAGGACCTTCTAGATACTAAAAAAAAAACTAAATGTCTTCTAGCAACTCAATACTAAATTTTCTCTATAAGAGTGGAAATAAATTATAGAAAATATTTAAGTTTTGCAGAGAATAAAACATATACTTTTTGCTTATTAATTTTTGAACTTCTTTTCAAAAATCATAGAATGTGAATAAGGAGGAATCTTCACCAGAGCAGAAATTATTCCAAGTTTTCCCATCCTCATAAATCCCTGTATTCCAATTTAAGTGAAAGGCTAGAATGAGTGATGATAGTACTGTCCACAAAGGCAGAAGCTGCCTTCTTTAAGGAACTGAATGATCAATGGTTGATGATTATATTAGGATTTATTTCACAGTTTCTTTTTTACATGGTTTTATGTGCTTCCATTTCCTAGTTTCGCTACAAATTAACAGAAGTTTAGGACAAGAGTACTGTTTTGTCAGCGTTTACAGTATTTTTGTTGACCAGTTACTATATCTATTTGTAAGAATAAAGGAACTTTATCACTTTCTTTTTCAGTTGAAGTATGTAATCAAAGATTTTTTGTTTGTTTGTTTGTTTGTTTTTGTATTGTTTCATGTTTTGGGGGAGGAGGGGTGTTAAATTATTTTAAAGGATTATTTCTTTCAGTATCTAAACCAGAATACATTAGCAATGCACTTGGAAACTGTTTTTCATTGAGGTGTGACATAACTATAGTGGCAAATAAGAATCTGCAGAACTGTCTACTTAGAGAAGATCAAATTGCTTAAGAGTGGGACTACATCTTTAGACACAACATTTGAAATAAGAGGATAATATTTTCCAAATATAACGCCTCTCTGTTATCAAAGGATCAGGTCTCCTATCTCTGAGAGGTAAAGAAACATAACCAGTGCAAAACTCTGTTCTCTGATGCAAATCTAGTGGCATTCTACTGAAGAGCTCATTGAGAAAATCTGCAGGAAGTATTAGCTAAAATCAAAAATATTATTTCTTCAAGACTGTGAGTGCAATGATTTGTTTTGATAAAAAAACATCTACGGAAAGGTTCCTTTAGAATAAGCCAACACTTAAGAATAAAAAACTAATAATAATAATAATAATAATAATAATAATAATAAAACAGAATTTGTTTGTAGAATTTAAAATTGGACCCTAATTATAAATGAAAATTTAAATTTCATGTTACCTATTTAAGAAACACAGTTTTGCTTCACGAAAGAGATAACCACCCCAGAGAATAAAATAGAATAAGAAAGATATCAGCGTATTCACAACTGGGTAATAATTTGCTTCATGTACAAGCATTTCACCTGCCCAAAATTCCCCGTGCTTATGGCTAACAATGATTTTAAAACCTTTTTTTTTTTTTTTTTTTTTTAACCTCCAAAAATCTTAAAACATTATCTTTTTTAGATTAAAATTCATTCTTAGTCTTGTCACATGTGCTTACAAACACTGAGTGTACCGTGCAAGAAAACATCATGTTTGGAATCTGAAGTCAAACTTCATATAATCTCTACTTTCTTTGAGAGGAATTTCTACTTTCAGTCACTCTTTACCAAATTCTTCAGTACTGGAAGGTACTCTCAAGACAGGTGAAAAAGCCAGCTACCAGATAGCAAAAAGATATGTTAGGAAAAAAAAAAAAAAAAAAAAAAAAAAGATAAACTTTCAAGATGCACTTTGAAGTCTCATCATAACAATGACGATTTTCTTGCAGAGAACATTATCATGTGCTAGTTCTCATGTCTAGTTCTGATTAAGCTTTGGCTGATCACAGATTCATGATTCAAGGGGCATGTGCTTGCTTATATTGCACTACTTTCATTGTTTTATTGGAGAGAGTAATCAGAATGTCAGATTATTGAGTTTATCATAGAATGGTTTGGGTTGGAAGGGACCTTCAATTTCACCTAGTTCAACTCCCCTCCCCCCCTCCACCCACCCCTCCTGCCATAGACAGGAATGCCACCCACTAGATCAGGTTGCTCAGAGCCTCATCCAACCTGGTCTCACCACCCTGATAATGTATAATCTAAATCTCCCTGTTTTTAGTTTGAAGCTATTCCCCCTCATCCTGTCATTATCTGATTGAGCAAACAATCTCTCCATCTTTTTTATAAGACCTCTTTAAATACTGAAGGGCTGTGATGAGGTCACCCCGGGGCCTTCTCTTCTGTAGGCTGAACAACCCCAGCTCTCTCACCCTTTCTTTATAGAAGAGGTGTTCCAGCCCCTGTGTCATCTTTGTAGCCTTCCTCAGGACTTGCTCTAACATCCGTCTTGTTCTGGGGGTCCCAGAACTGGATGCAGGACTCCAGGTGGGGCCTCACCAGGGCTGAGCAGAAGAGGACAATCGATCTGCTGGCCATTCCTCTTTTAATGCAGCCCAGGATGCAGCTGGCCTTCGGGGCTGCAAGCCTGCACTGTCAACTCATATTGAGCTTTTCATCCACCAGAACCCCCGGTCCTTCTCCGCAGGGCTGCTCTCAATGAGTTCTTCCAGTTTGTATTCATGTCTGGGATTTCTCTGGTCCACATACAGCACCCTGCATTTAGACTTGTTGAACCTCATTAGGTTCACATGGCCCCAGTTCTCAAGCCTGCTCAAGTCCTTTTGGATGGCAGCAACCCGCTTGGTGTCATCTGCAAAATTACTGAGGGTGCACTCGATCCCAGTGTCTAGGTCATTAATAAAGATATTAAACAGTACCAGTCCCATGACAGACCCCTGAGGAACACCACTCATCACTAGCCTTAAGGTTTAGGGGTTAAGATTAAAGGGTAGTTTCTATTTTGAGGGTTGTTTTTGGTTTGTTTTTGTTTTTGTTTGTTTGCATCCTGTTTTAGGATGAGAAAAATATTGGTAATACACTGATGTTTTAATTACTGCAGAGCAGTGATTACACTAAGTCACAGACTTTTTGACTTCTCATACCACCCTGCCAGTGAGGAGTGCACAAGAAATCGGGAGGGGACAGAACCAGGACAGCTGATCCAGACTGGCTAAAGCAATCTTCTATACCATGTGATGCCATGCTGAACAATTAATATGGGGTGGCTGTCTGGAGGAATGGGTTAGGGTGGGGGTGTGGATGAGCTAGGCATAGGTCATTGGGTGGTGAGCAATTGCATTGTGCATCACTTGCTTTGTACATATCACTATTATTACTGTTTATTATGATGATGATTATTATTATCATTATCATCATCATTATTTCTCTTTCATTTCTGTCCTATTATACTGTTTTTATCTCGACCCACAAGCTTTTAATTCTTTTTCCCCCTGTTCTCTCCCACATCCCACTGGGGGGTGAGGGTGAGCAAATGGCTCTGTAGTACTTATTTGCCTACTGGGTTAAACCACAAGAGTTTGGTTTTGTTTTTCCTTTAAATACATCTTTAATTGAAAAACACATATTGTAATGGAAAACTGTCATGGAGAACATGTCAACAGGCTGAAGTTCCTATTACCCAATAAGGAAGTTAGAAATATATCTGGTATAGAGCCTGTCACTCCATGTGGGTGGAGTGAGTCAGTTTTCTAATGGATTTCACAGCTGTCTTCTATATAACAAAATAATGTTCCTGACAAATGGACTTGCTTCCTGAGATACTTGGCATATAAATCAAAGTTTCACGGTTATAGCATCTAACTGGGAGTTATACAATAGAGTACCTTATCTGAGACAACTGCAGTCTGATTAGTAAAATAACGAAGCATCAGGGTGCAGCTGAAGTCAGTGGGAGATCTGCTGTGAACATATAAAGTAAAAGCACTATAAAATTCTGAATAATCTGATAAAATCAAGCACCTCCAATTTGACTTAGAATAGTGAATATACCCCTCCAAGGAAAGCTCTCAGTGCTGTGCTCTCCCTCTTAAAAACACAATATCATGGGGCTTTTAATGATCTATTGTATACTCATGCAAGTAAATATTAAGAAAAATTTTAAAAGGTCAGTGAATTATTCAATGACTGAAACACTAGATTCGGACTCTTAGGGCACAGTCTTAGTCCCAGTCACATGTGCTTATGTTTCTCTTTAACTCTACAAGTATTCAGATTGCAAGTTTTTTTTATAACAGATACTGATTCGTATTAAGTTGCATTATTGTATTTATTTCTACTGTCATACAAGCAAGAAATTGGCAAATAGCAAATGTAATCACTGTTTAAAATACAGAAGTGACAAAGAGATGCTAGCAGTATTGCATATCTGAGAAAAGTGATAAACAAACTTCACAATAGAGGGTCTTTCTACAAGGATCCTTTTTTATTCTTTTCCTTTTTTTTTTTTTTTTTTTTTGGGGGGGGGGGGGGGGGGGGGGGGAGCCGGGGGGGGGAGGTGGGGGAGAGAAATATTAGACTTAATGCAGTAACTTAGTAGGCTGCTAAACTTCACAGCTGGATGCTCCTACCTGTTGGCGTCTTAGTGATAGCAGTAGAAAATGGCTATTTGTCAGTTTCAATCACTTTTTTCCCCATGCAGTGAAAAAGTTGAAAGCATCCTACAAGAGAGAAAGAAGATTCAAGAACAAAACACCCTACTTGCTTGTCACTCGTTTAAGTATAAAATGCCAGGTGTTATTCTGCAAACAACAAGCTCTGACATAAATTATGGCAACACTATGTCAATGAAGGCTATTTTTATTTTTTATTTTTTTGCTGTTTCCAAGCCGCTCTTGAACTATCTGAGATATTGCTGTTCTACATTTCTGTCACACAGTTCAGATAGGTGATTGCAACTCAAGAACAGAAGCTTTTTAAAAGCCTAGGATATAACTTGAGTGATATTTTTTTCTTCAATAACAGCATAACTCACGTTGTAAGAAAAGTATTTTATTTTTTTCTAAAGATGTTTTTTTTTGTTTGTTTGTTTTGTTTTGTTGTTTTAAGAAATTTAACCTGTTTTCTTCCGTAAGAAGAAAACTTCTACTACACAAAAGGTAGTATCTCAACACACTTTGTCTACCTACACTTAGTGTTTCAGATTAAGCAGATGAAGGAAAATATTTACTGAATATCCTAGGTGTTTCATTCTAGAAATAGACTTATGAGCTACTGAACATTCATGATACAATTCTTCTCCCAGATCTTTCATTTTTGTATGGTGTTTAATACTATTAGAGAGTAAAAATTACCCTTAAAATTATACATCATGCCTGGCAAATAAAATTAGTTTCTTGTAAATGTACTGTATTTATATAGTTACAATCATTGCTTTATTTGTTTTAGCTCTGCCATATGTAACTTATATAGCCACTGTAAATTAGATAATTCAGCTCTACAGCTTCATACCTAGCCGTCAATTGGTATCAGTTTTTTTTTCCTTTCTCATTTTATGAGATGTTACTCTGATGATACTGTGGCTTAACTTCAGAAGGCACTCTATTTTCTGAGACTTCATTCAAATTATTTCCCTCCCCTCCCTTCCCCTCCCTTCCCCTCCCTCCCCTCCCTTCCCTTCCCTTCCCTCCCTTCCCTTCCCTTCCCTTCCCTTCCCTCCTGTCCCCTCCCCTCCCCTCCCCACTCCTCCCCACCCCTCCCCTCCCCTCCTCACCCCTCCCCTCCCCACCCCTCCCCTCCCCTTCCCTTCTCTTCATTTTTTTTTTTTTTTAAATGTTAAGTCAGCCTACCATATAGTAAATAATTATAAGTAGTCTTATGAAATTTAGAGAGATTTTTTTGGATCATTTTTTGATTTGTGTTTTTTAACTTCATAAAATATTTTACTTTCCACCTGTCTTCACTACTCATCTGCATTACTGTAGATTATTACAGCATGTACATTAAGTCAAAAAATCAATATGGTTATAGGTTTAGAAATATTTCCTTAGAATTCTAACTTCTCAGATCACTTTTAGTATTATCTATTGTCATAATTATCCCCTTCTGGTGACCACTCTGTGTAAAGGACAAATTGTTAACTACTATAAACTAGCCAAGCAGATTAATATTTATTATTATTATTACATGAAGTATATAAAAAAAATATTGTGTGGATGAAAGGTTCTGATCTCCATGTTTTTGGTATGTGTATACATGATACGTAATTGTTTTTTACAGATATTATGGACAATTTGACACCCAGAGATTGATTCTCACATACACCAGGGTCATATTACTATGCTTTATCAAAGCAAAAGGAAAAAGAAAATATTAGAGTGAAAATATTTGAAAAATAACATCACTAAAGAACGTTTAAGTCATCTGCTTAAGAACCTTTACAGTACAAAATCAATATCAATGATGGAAGCATAAATGAAGACATAATAATTCTAAAACCATAGTTCTAAACTCACCATATTTTGTTGTATTAATTATTTTTCAACAGATATATAGTAAAAACAAGAAAGAAAATTTCACAGTAATGTGAAGATTAATTCAATGAGATATTTTCTCTTTGAAATAATTTCAATGAAAGAATTAAAAAAATACTCTTCTTATAAAGTTAGTAAAGTGAACAAAATAAGATGACAAACAGAATGATATTCGTTTGCCTTAGTTTAAGAAATATGATAAATTTGATAGATAAGCATGACATCTGAAGAAATGTGAATCATCTGCAGTTAGCTTAAAATTATAAGAGCTGAGGGAGATAATTTTATGCTTTGGGATATAAGTGATAACTCAGGAAGTGATAATCTCAGGAAGGAACATCCTTTCAAGCTACAATTCTGATGAAGTATGTGTGATGTGAGTACCATATTCACCTCATTACCAGCTGCTTGACATCTATAAGGAAATCATGCCGTTAACTTACTTTTAGAAAACTGAAAAAAAAAAATAAATTTGTTCAAGAGACAGAACCACAAACAATTTGATGGTTTTATTTTATTTTATTTTATTTTTTTCCTTTTTCCTTTAATAGCTCTGACTGTGCAGGTTGTACTTTCTGATCAAAGGGACACCATAATTCTTAATGGCCTGGATGCTGGTGTTTTACATATGTAAAGGGGAATATGTCTGGTCAGACTTAACAGGAAGAACAAATTATCAGGAATTAGAGCTGGCCAAAATAACTGTATAATTCTAGTCTTTCTAACCTGGTATTATAAGAGATGTACTCTCCAGAGGACTCCAGATTGGAAAAACTCCTCATTAGACATCAGAAATTAGGCCTGGCCATCCTGTGTAAATATTCAATGAACAGCCTTTAAAGATTTAGTTATAAACATACATAAAACTTTTTATTTGTTATTTTCTGGGGTAAAAAAAAGAAAAAAGAAAAGTGGAGATAGAAATGTATACGTCTGCTGGGCTATGACTCTCATTGGCATTACAAAGATGTGATGGATGGTTCCTATAATTGGAGTGTGGGAATAGAAGGATACAGTCCTTCTAGAATTAAATTTGGCCAGGGATTTCAAGGGCAACAAGAAAGTCTTCTATAGGTGTGTCAGTGATAAAACAAAGACTAGGGAAATTGTGGGCCCCATCCAGAAAGAAACAAGAGACCTGGTCACCTGGGATATGGAGAAGGCTGAGGTACTCAGTGACTGTTTTTCCTCAGTCTTCACTGACAAGAGCTCTAGCCACATATATCAAGACCCAGACGCCCAATCTCTGGAGGTGTTCAAGGTCAGGTTGGATGGGGCTTTGGGCAACCTGGTATAGTGGCAGATTTTGCTGTACATGGCAGGGAATTTGGAATTAGATGATTATAAAAGTCTCTTCCAACCCAAACCATGCTATGATTCCATGATTCCGTGATTCCACGATTCTGTGATTCTGTGATTCTATGATTCTATGATTCTTTAATTCTTTTGTTCCCTCCCCAAACCAAAAGGGGTTTATTGTGTTGTGTAGTAACTTTCTTATTTGCATTGGTATCAGGAAGCAAGAAATAAGGGGCTGCTCCACTTGGGAAACCAAACTGTGGCCACAGCCAAGGCAGAATATTGTGCCACCAAAAACGGCACAGACCCACAATACCTGAGAAAAGCCAGGTTGGTCATAGTGCCAGATTGTCACAAAGGAGAGATATGGTCAATCTGCAACATTCAGTCAGCAAGTCAGAACCAGTGAAGACAGGGCTACCTACTTCTCAGCTTAGGCTGTTTTTAAACCCTTGTGTCCATGGGCAGGAATCACTTTTTAGAACGTGACAATTGAGGCTGACAATGACAACATGTTGGTGCCCACAGGTCCCGGAGACTTGGCTTTGTGGCCTAAAATGTTATTTATCATAGATCATGCATAGACTTGTCTTTGCTGATGTACCCTTAAGTAACATTGACATGATTCCATTCTGTTGGCTGAGATAGTTTTAGATTTTCTTACTGTTATATATACTTCACTTTTAACCAAAATTATAGAAAGGGAACCCACATAGGTGGACCAGTGGTTTTGTTTTAGTTTAGGACTGCCCTGGTCAAGGAGGGTCATGAAACCATAAGAGTTCAGTAGATAACAAGCATACACATGCCTGTATATACACAGATACACACACAGAAACACACACCAAATTTATAAAACAATTTCTAATTTTCTTCCAAGACACAAGCTGGCGAGTTATTTACCCACTGTTCCAGCCACATATAGCAATAGGGAATACAAAATGGGCAGATTCTCCTTTTTCTCCTTTTTTTTTTTTTTTTTTTTTTTTTTTTTTTTTTTCCTCCTCCTTTCACAGAAGCTTCTAACTGGCCATTTTTTAGTTCTGTGTCATTAAACTTCTTCACCAACCACTTTTCTCATGAACACTTATTCACTTATTGACAAGTTTCCAAGCAAACTTGCTACAAATGTTTATGTGAACAATAGAGAGAACATTTAATGGCTCTGCAGCTTATTGTAGGTTATAGTACAGTAGTCTGGAAAGTGTGCCTAGTTAAAATTCCTGTATTTTGTGTTGATAACTAGACATGATTTTGTTGTTTATTTCATAATTAATATATTTATTTATTTATTTATTTATTTATTTGCATTTTACCTCAGATTCCTCTAGAGTTTATAGAAATTAGATGTTCATGCTGTTGTTTCATCATGTGTTGCTTGTAATTAACTTTATTGTCAAAACCTGTCAGACTCATGACAATCTTTTTGAACTAAAAATAATATTTGACATATGTAAAGCAAAATTAATCCTTAAAGGGATTTGTATTAATCCAGCATATGGCCAAATGCCCAACAGGTTTAAGTCAGCATAAAGTCATTTACATCAGTGAAGGGATGGCAGTTTATATCAGCCAAAAATTCAACCCAGGTAGACTGACAACACAATTTTGAAAATATTTGACCCATTTTATGTATGTGGCAGACTCTTACAAGCCTCTCTTTTCCAAGTGTAAGCTACATACATTATTTAATTAAAATGTAAGTGCAGTTCCTCTACTATTGTTAATACATTTCTTCCCTTCCCTTCCCTTCCCTTCCCTTCCCTTCCCTTCCTTTTTTTTTTTTTTTTTTTTTTTTTTTTTTTTTTAGCTACATCACTTAAGGGTTAACTTCTGTAGCCTTCCCTTCTTCTTTATTTATCTCACTGAAGCAGCTGTGATAGTTGCAGTCACCCTACAAGTGAAATGGCAGGCAAGCTCCTCTGAGATTGCTTTACCACTCTGTAAGCAGCTGCTGGGGGAACACAGAGACACAGTGCACTCTATATATCTTTTCCCTGACTCTCAGAATATTTTCCGTATGATAGTTTCTTTTCCAGCTGGTTTGAGTGTTGAAAGTCCCAAGGCAGGTCCAATAGCCACACTTGTGAGCTGACAGACCTATTCATTGGACTATTAGTAGAAACATTATATTCTTTAATTGAATGTTAGAAATTATAATAAATCTGACTAAAGCTATATCTTGTAGTGTTTTGCAAAACCTCTCATTTTGAATTCATTAATCTGCTTCTCTGATGAAATAAGGAGAAAGGAGAAATAAATCCATCTTTATTTAAGGAAATATAAATATTTGACCCTAAAATTTGTCCTGTTGCTAGACAAAAAGTTCAAAATTAAACTTATACATATATATACACAGACACATGTAAAATTGCATCTCACAAGAACTGGCAAAGACTTTGCTCTGTCAGTTTTACTTTAAAAGAGAGAATAATTGTGTATAATAGTGCTAAATAAGTCATCTTTATTCTTGAAAGATAACTACTCAGTTTCTACAGCTGAAACAGAATATCAACTATGTACTCCAGAGGGGTGTTGTCTGCTTCTTTTCATCTTCAGCAGATGAATTTTGCCTCTGGTGCTTGATTCATGACTCAAGGGAATCTAAAATGCTACTATAAAATAAAAGATGTCTAGAATGAAAATACAGTTATAGATTATTGCATAGAGTTGTTATGCTCTTTGGAGGGCTTTATAGAACAGAATCTTCAAATCCCATCTTTTTCCTGTAATGAAAAAGGAAACTCATAAGAAGACTTTAAGTTGACTTATAAAAGAATCAATCTTATTTGGAAAGTTTGTGTATGGGCTGTTTTGTCTTTTGTTCCCTTAACTTTATGCTTCTGAGAGACAGATCCTCAGACTATTTTGAATGGTTTAGCTGGGACTGGAAAAATATAAACTAAAAATAGAAGACTAGAAAAATTTCAGATGAAATTTCAAATTCAGATCTAACTTCCTGTTCCAATGGGTGGCTAGCACAAGATGCTTTAGAGAAGCATCTAAAGAAGCCTGTAGTAGACAGTATGCAATAACCTGTGTCTGCCTTTAGTCTCATCCCAGTGTTGATAAGGAGGAATAAGTATGAAACCGAAAATATAGCAATCCTCACTGATTTTAAATCTGTAGACAATCCCCATTCATTTTCTAATAAGAATTTTTACCATTTTGTACAAAACTATATTATATTAATTTCTTATTTTTTTTGGTTTTCGGGTCTATTATGCATTCATATCACTCATGTCATTACAAATGAGAGCAAACAGTCTGCTCTTCACAGCTTCACATACTTTTGAACCATTTTCTTTTTTACACATCAATTTCATTGTCTAAGTGACTCTAATCTTTTGTCTCCATTTTCATAATAATGCTTTGTCAATTCTTAGCTAATCTCTATTAACACATCTCTGGTGTGGCAGTGATTTTCTTTATACAGGAATATCTATATATTATGGGAGAAATCTCATCATCATTTCACTTAGTGTTACTGCAGCCATTTCCCTGTTATGACTGTACTTCATATTTTGATTTCTACACAACATGCACAGACCATCACTGAAATCACTGAAGGTGATTTTTTTTTCCTTTTTTTTTAAAAAATATATATTATTATTATTATTATTATTATTATTATTATTTTAGGTTTGGAGCATACTAGCGTTTTTTTATACAACACTTCAGATTTGTAAATATGATATATTAAAACATATATATATAAACAAATACTTTGTTTTGTATGTTCTGTCTTTGTTTCAAAATTTGGAAGAAAAACATGTAAGAATATCTCTACGGTCTTAGTTAAAACCCAAAACCCTAGTCAAATAGTCCTTATGTTACTGTAATACCTCTGTCCCATTGAAGGGTCAGAGTATAGCATACTTTAGGCCTTTCAGCCAAACAGTCAGTCTTACAAACAGGAAACATCCAAAGAGGTAAAGACTACAAAACACACAAAAAGTATTGCTTTAATTTGTTAATTCTATAGCAAGTCCTAAAAGTCCTATGTGTGTATATATATATATATTTACTTTATTAACTTCTATTTACCTAGAGAAACAGACTGTTACCATCTAGAAATGCTGATAATATAGCTCTGAATACTAATGACTTGTACACGGTAAAATGTATCTTACTGTTGAAAGTTTTGGCAAAGTCATCCATACTGCTCAAAGTCAGAAATAATAAAGTCTCCAAAATTCTCTTGCTATAAAGTTGTGACTACGAAACAGTTGAGTAAATCTAAGAATTTGTGCTCTATCTCTGAAATTATTGAAATTCAGGAATTGAAATTAAATAAAAAAGAAAACCAGGATAGTGACAATCATTAATATTCCCATAAGGTAGAGACATTTCCAAGATTTTCTGATTTATCTCTTCATTTAATGGTTGTGGGGGAGGGGGGAGGAGGGAGGAGTAGAATAATAATAATGTGCTCTTTTTCTCCCATAATGTCTGACCAAAACTTCATCATTTGGCTTAGTATTGGTAAGTATTACACTTTCTTCTACATCTATTACAATAATCCAGGCCATCTCTGTGGCAAGTCAGGAATAATAGCAGATAGAAAATGGCAAGACAGGTTAGCTGTTTGCTATCTTTAATCTTGTTACTCCAGCCACTGCTGTTCCTCATCACGACTACCACCTTGAAACAGCCGCAGCAGCTAAGGTGTCTCCCTCACCTGTGCTGTGCCAGAATCCCAGATATTGTTTAGGTCCTCAGTGCATAGCATGAGTTGCAGAAACAGACATTCAATGATTTTAGACTTTTGGGGGTGGAGTGATAGAGAGGAAAGATAAATGAAATTTCCTTGCCCTCTTATGTGGGATTTCTGGAAAGAGGGGGATGGGAGATGTAAATGCACATTAAAATTGGGAATTAATCTAAATAAAAACACAAAATAAGTATATACATCCACATTTCTCTTTAAATCTCAGAACTCAAAATGAAAGTCCAGAAAGGATAGCTTATATGTTTATATTTGTACATAAATATATGTACACGTACATTATATATATATATACACATTATTTACAAATCAGCATTTATTTATTGCCTAGTGAGCTTGTTTACTTAGTCCCTACCATGCTTAATCTCCATAGTTCATTCCACAGCTAATATATAACTTTTTTAACTTTACACATGTTCAATAATGTTTACAGGAATAAAGATGTAGAACTTAAGTATTTTTTGTTTTGTTTTGTTTTGTTTTTATTTTTAGGAAGAATATGCTTTGTTTTCTGTTTTTGCAGGGTTTGACAGATGCAAAATGTGTTGACACAATTTTTATTTCACGAATAATAAAATTATAGCTCATTGGCAGAAGTTTATTTTTGAATTAAAATGGACTGAGAATATATTGATGGGGTTAATTATTGGCATTATTATTATTATTATTATTATTATTATTATTATTATACTGAATAATGACAGTGAGGGAAATTATTTTTCCTAAATTGGTACCTTCAAGCCAAGACTAAAAAATATAGTTATAATTAAAGACTAGTAAATGATGAAGATTTTTTAAGACTAGTGATTTTTTAAGACTGATGAAGATTTTTTAAGATTTTTAAAGACTAGTAAATGATGAAGATTTTTAACCACCCTTTCTTGTTACATGACACTTTTCCATGCATAATGAAACAAATGATAACACTAGCTGTGATTATGACACCAGGTTATAATAATAACAATTATTATTATTATACAGATGTATGATAATTATTGACATTTTCAGACATATTAGAAGGTTTATTATCAAGAACATCGTGGAGTATATATAGGCAACATTAGTCTCCTATTTTCCAAAAGTGTAATTCAGAGATGTATTTACACTGAATTATTTAGGCAGATATTGTTGAAATGACTGTTCTTTTGCCAAAATTTAACAATGTAAGAGGAAAGCCCCAAAAATGCAAAAAATGCACATAGCCACGGTTACTCTCAGCTTTTCAGTAAGTACAAAAACATATTGTTTATACTATCTAAGCTGTAGCTCAGCTCAGCCTCAGTCTATGAGTTTAGAAACAGAAATTGAAAGAAGGAGGAATTGTCCAGAGAATTACATGGTGGAGAATGTTCTCATACCTACCCTGGGAAAGTAGCACAACCAGCATGCCCAGCTCCAGTGCCTGCACACAAGTGTACTCACAATAGGAAAAAAAGTATAGGAGGAACTAAAAGTTTGCGCACAGTCACAGAGTTGAAAAGGAAGCTGTGTCCTGTTTTCTACTGGTTAATGGGTGGCTACAGAGGAGACAGATAATTTTCATATTGCACAGTGTAAGAATGAGATGCAATGGCTGTCTTGCAAGAACAGAAATTCTTACTTGACATGAGGAAAAAAATATTCATGAATGAGGATGATCAAACACTGATCAAATGCCCAGTGCAATTTAGATACTACCATCATTATAGATATTCAAAACTCAGCTGGGCAAGGGACTTTTTTCAGCCCTGCTTAAAGAAGGTGTTTTGATCACCTGACCCCCAAAAGTATTTTTCATATAAATGATCCTGCAATCCTATATAACAATAAGAGCTAAACAAAAGATGGAAGGCCATTGTTTATAACTGGCATACTTTAAATAGATGACAAGAAATCTCATTTATTTTTTTTTTCTCCCCATGGGATTAAAACTATCTGAAAACAAATTCCCTGTCACTGGGTTTTATTTAACTCCCTGTTTACATTCTTAACTAGCCATCAACAACTCTTCAAATTTAATTAGTCTCCTTGTTCTCCTCATGAAACCAAATTGCCATCTTCACAAAATAGTTTTTATTATTCTATACAGTATTTTCCCTAATTCTAAAATGCATTCTAATAAGTTTCAGCAATAATTTTAGAAGTGTAAAGCTTACATCACCTGATTTTACTGACTCAACAGATGAGACATTCTGGCAATTAACCCAAGAGACTTTATCCATATTGAAAGGGCAAACATTCTAAATTAGACACCTACTGTTGGATTGGTTTGAATGCTACCTGGGAATGGGTGTTCACTGACTACAGAGGGATCGTGAATGACTAGATAATAAATATCTGATTTCTACACAGCTGTAGTTTAGGTGAAGTGATTGTCATGTTTACTCCCCACTTGTTCCTTATTCAAGTGTAGCTGTAATCTTGCAGGCCTAAAGTGATAAAGAAACAAGGCAAGAGTGAGTATGGGCATGCACTGTGTAGAAAATAGAAATTTTTCAATAGAAAATTTATCTTACAAACTATGACCCAGCAGGCAAGTATTAGATTTCATTAAGCATTTGTCTGTGTTTGCAGGTTTTTGCCTTTTTTTTTTTTTTAATAATTTTGTTTTTTAACTTTTGCATCTCTAAGGACCTGTTGTAGTGTGAAGTTGAAGTGCAAAGAGGTGTCTACATGGCATTCTCCTGAAGCTGAAAGCCTGCCAGAGAGACACATATCCCTGCCACCCATGTGGGAGCCTGTCCCAGTTGGGTGGTGAGGTGGTGCTACCACTCACAGTCACTGATGGATAGAGATGTGGTGGCTGTGTAGTAAGGGGTCACTAAATGTGTTAAGGTACTGACATGTGACTGTGTGCTGTCATTGTAAGTGTTAGGTTAAGCATGGGTTTTATGTGAAAATGGATAGAAGAACTCAGTATCCCTTGTGCTGGCCAGCACCTGATTCAAACACCAGTTTCTGTGCAAATTGTTCTTTCAGTTTCAGATATTTAATTGCCCTGTGACAAGCTGGTATCAGGGGCAGGGAGCATATCAGCTGGCTTAATGAGTACAGGTAGCACTGTGCAGCTTGAGTCTCCAAAGCAGTATAAATGAATTAATTTGGCGCAATACCAAAATTAGAACAAATACCTTCAGACAGCTCCTCATACGGAGACCTCTTAACCAATTCCAAGGCTACTATTTATGTGATTACTGCCAAGCTAAGAGTCAGAACAACCACTTCACTAACCTGTAATGCCAAGACACTTTTACACTATTAAAATATAAAGTAAAATAAATAACATAAGAACATAACATAAAAACATAACACGTACCTGAATCTAAATGTTTTGATTTCTGTGATGATTTCCCTTCTCCAATATGCATTTTCACATAGAATCATGTAGATTTTTTCCCTCCCTTGTTCTAGAATTTCCTGCTCCCCATAAATTTTGCTGAGCAAGATGGGTTTCTGCCAAATTTTTGATAGTGTTGTCAAAATGAGCAGAAAATTCCTTTGTGAAAATCCTGAATGAAAAACTTCAGGTAGATCACTTAGAAGAAGGCACTGCATGAATTTGGCTTTAATTCAGGGTAAACCTGAAGGATTTCATAATAAGTAGTTGGCTTGATTCCTTGGAATAATTACACATTTATTGCTTTTTCCAGACTGCTCTTAGTTTTGTTTGTTTATGCAAATTAATCATCTTATTTGTACATTAGATTTTATTTAACTAGTTCAGTACATCACTAGCCAATATGAAAGTCAGGTGCACATAAAGCTTTTGGTAAGAAAAGTTGTATAAGCAGTATGTCCATTCACATGTTTGGTGAATAACATATATATGCCTGGAGAAGCTGGCAGCGCATGGCTTGGACAGGTACACTCTTTCCTGGGTTAAAAACTGGCTGGACAGCCAGGCCCAGAGAATGGTGGTGAATGGAGTGAAATCCAGTCACCAGTGGAGTTCCCCAGGGGTCAGTGTTGGGGCCCATCCTCATTAATATCTTTACTGATGACTTGCATGAGGGAATTGAGTGCAACCTCAGTAAGTTTGTAGACGACACCAAGTTGGGGGGAAGTGTTAAACTGCCGGAGGGTAGGAAGGCCCTGAAGAGAGACCAGGACAAGATGGGTCGATGGGCAGAGGCCAATGGGATGAGGTTCAACATGGCTAAGTGCCGGATCCTGCACATTGGCCACAACAACCCCACACAGCACTACAGGCTTGGGGAAGAGTGGTTCAAAAACTGTGCAGAGGAAAAGGATTTGGGCGTATTGGTCAATGCTCACCTGAACATGAGCCAGCAGTGTGCCCAGGTGACCAAGAAGGCCAACAGCATGCTGGCTTGTATCAGGCATAGTGTAGCCAGCAGGACCAGGGAGGTGATCTTTCCCCTGTACTAAGCTCTGGTGAGGCTGTACCTTGAGTACAGCTTTGTTCAGCTTTGGGCCCCTCAGTACAAGATCATCAAGGGCCTAGAAGATGTCCAAAAAAGGGCTACGATTCTGGGGAAGGTCTTGGAACACATGTCCTGTGAGGAGGGAACTGAAATTGTATAGTCTGGAGAAGAGGAGGCTCAGGGGAGGCTTTCTACAACTTGCTTTCTACAACTACCTGAAAGTTGTGTGGAGCTGGGTGTTGGTTTCCTCTCATAGATAACTAGCGATAAGACAAGAAGGCATGACCACAAGTTGCACCAGGGAAGTTTTAGGTTAGAAATCAGGAAAAAATTCTTCTCAGAAAGAGTAGTCAGACATTGGAACAAATTGCCCAGAGAGGTGGTGGAGTCACACTTCTGGGGTTGTTTAAGAAAAGGTTAGATGTGGTGGTTAGGTTCATGGTTTAGTGTGTGGTAGTGGTGGACCTGATGATCTTGGAGGTTTTTCCAACTTTAATGATTCTACCTACGTTTCTATATCAAATCTCAATGTTCTGACCTGTTTTGTCTGTGGGCATTGTGCAAAATGCACATACAGTGTACTAGAACAAGAAAATATGGGAAAAATATATTTTGAAATTATTTGAATATGCCTGACAAAGAACATGTTTTAATGGCTTTTTTCCCCACTTAAAAATACAGATATTTTAACATATCAGCTAACAAACTCACATGGCAACCCATTATATTGAATATATTTGCTATTGGAGAGTTCAGGTTTTATATGTTTCTGAGCACAGGAAAGGAAAGAATTTTCCTGTTGCATGAATACATAACATGCTTATTACAATTGACCTAATCTGTTTGTGAAAACATTTAAATATGTTTTTTGAGTAGTGTTGTCTAAACTTACTAGGGCTATCAATGTCAAAAGGGTACAAACAGAAAGAAGACATGTGAGGCATTTAGCATAATACAAGACAATATTTCAAAGAGTAAAATACTAAGAAATATAAATATAGTCTGTATATAAGCAAAACAGTCTTGACATAGAGTATTTACTTACAGTAAGTTTTGGAAAACATATTCCCTGGCACATTTTATCAACAAATAAGAGTAGGCACCTTGGTAAATATACTACTGAAGGGAAGAGAAAAACAAAACAAAACAAAATAAAAAACTATTATGTCCTAGGAAGGAAAAACTACTATGTCCTTTCCATCACTGAATTTCCATTTCCTGAACATGATAATCAGGATGTTTTCTGCAAATTATAGAAACAATAGGCTACAAGAAATTAACATTTCTCAGATGTACTTCTGACACAAAGTTTCCAAGCTTGTGAAAGAAATTCTGCTAGATGAAGTGAAACTTGACAGTTGCAGTGTAACTGTCAAGATCTAACCACAAAACACAGAAGAATACACTAATGGCTGTGAATCACATTCTTCAGCCAGTCTGTGCTGATAACAGGGTGGGTACCCCTTGCTGGTGACACTATACTTAATTTATTGAGCATCAACTATATGTAATAGGTTACCACCATCACCTGCAATAGTTGAATCAAAACATTTAGGCTGACACAGACAGATTCGTATACCCCCTTTATAAATAGCAGCCAAAAGAGCTTTAAGCAGCTGTCAACATGAATTGTATTCATCTGTCCAACAGTTACCACTTTTCATGCCGATAAATATCTAAATGGGCAGGTTCTGTTCCTATGAAGAATTTAAAATAATTTTAAATGGTTGTCATTCTGACACTTTAAATGAGAACATACCTGTTATTTATACCATGTGCTTTAGACCTTGTCTATATGTGTCTATTTAACCCTATATAAGGAACTATCATGTCATTCAGCTTTTCCCAAGTTTCTTTTTACTGTATGGATTATTAACTGCTCCCTGGCTCACTTTGTGGACCAGTTTCACAACAACAAAAAGGAAAATTGAGATTTAAAGAAGTAATATTTATGAACCATCACTAATGCCTCCTGCCAGTACCAGCCTCGGACATTTCTCTTTTTTTTTTTTTTTTTTTTTTTTTTTTTTTTTTTCTGAGTAGGCTAGTATGATAACATTCCCTTTGTTGTAGCAGTTCTCTAATGTTCATGCACTGCAGTCCTTCTTCTGTGAGGTGCAAAGACATGAGCAAAAGGTGTTATAGTATTATTTTTTTCATTCACATATTAAAGAAATAGACAGCAAGAAGGACAACATCTCCAGTTATCTTTATAAAGGGACCAATTCTGTTTCCACTGTAATCAATGTGAATAGAAGAATAGGAGAGCATGAAGACTTATTTCGAATGTGGAAAATTGGAAATGTACTTTTAAAAATGTTTTTCTTTCTATCAAAAAAAAATAACATATACAGGATCCCCAATGTATCTGAATTTGTACACAACCATTCGATAAAATACTTAATAATTAGTTAAGGATATTGCATTTACAATAGCCTATGAATGTTTCAACAAATAGATCATCACAATCCCTTTAAGCAGTGCAAGGAAGTCACAGTGTACGTTATTCTGCTTCCTCTCTCATAGTTGGTTAGTCTGGCATGGAGAATGGGATCAGGGTTGCACGTGTATACAACTTTGAACAACCTTA
Source organism: Oxyura jamaicensis (assembly GCF_011077185.1). NCBI lineage: Eukaryota > Metazoa > Chordata > Aves > Anseriformes > Anatidae > Oxyura > Oxyura jamaicensis. Next base: position 99,522,589 of record NC_048894.1, on the reverse strand, counting down.
TACTTCCACCTTCTTAGCCCATTTGACTTGGATACCGAGTTGCAGACAGGCTTATGTTCAATGTGAGGTGTGGTGAAAATTCATATTTCCTCTCTGAGGATGCTGTGATGATAACACTCCCCTTGTTGTGGAAGTTCTCTAATGTTCATGAACTGTAGTTTATCTTCTATATTCATATGCACCACTGAAGAAATTAAGGGTTTATTTTTTTTAAAGTAGAGGTACACGTTTTGGAAATTAGTAAGTTTATTATTAAAAAGGTTTGACCTCAACTCTGTGAATGTGTGAATGTATGTGCACAGACAGACTTAACTGAACAAATAGCTAAAGTAGGGATGTGACACTAAGATTTGGTTAACACTTTTGAATTCACTGTAATGTAGGCAAGGAGGATCTTTGTGTCTATTTGCTGCAAAGATGTATAAAATAAAAGTTAGGGACACAAGGGAATATATTTTAATTTCAAAGTGTGGTTGAGGAGCTTGCAGTCTATGAAATTAAACTGAAAATTGTGCTTTACTGTTTCTGCACAAGCATGGTTTATCTAATTACTGAGGATCAGCATTTAGCTACATATTGGGGTGGGGGGAGGGGAAAGTAGAGTTTCAAAGAGGCTGGAGAAGGAGAAATCAAGAAATTCTTCAGGCAAGAATTTTTACTAGTGCAGTGACTATAAATAGGGCTTTCGAATGATTGCTCAGAAACCTTTTAATAAGGCTACAGGAGAGTTCTGTTCCAAACTGTACTGAGTGCAATTGTGTAACCTTGTCAACACAATGAGATCCAAACAAATGCAACCTTGAAAGAAAAATAGGTGACTATGAAGCATAGGTCTTATGCAAGGTTAATCAAAGCTATTTTTAAAACATAATCCATTACAAATACTTAAAGGCAGGAAAATGCTATGTATAAGTTCATTCACATGGAGCATGTACTGTTACTGGAATTGCTGAGTAACTGTAATAAAAATTAAATCACAACATTAATCTGCCACCATAGGAAGAAGACAGAAAGCAACATCTTTAGATAGAGTCAGATAGATATTGTCAGTGCAGCTGCATGTGTGCACCTGTACATTTATGGATAAATGGTATTTTGCATTTCTTTCTTGAAAACGTGTAATATAGGATGATCTTTCATACTGTACAAATGTAAAATTACCTGGCATGGACCTGTATGAATATTTCATTAAATTTAATTGGAAATTTTGTCCATAATAGTTCTATTATTTTAAAAGGAATTTTACAATAAAATGCAGTTGGTTATAGGGCTCTATTGTTACCAGTTTGTCAGGAACCACCATTTAAATGCTAAACTCTTACCTGCTGCATTTCAGAGAAACTGGGTGTATGGAAGATGCAAGTACAATATTGTTCTCTCTGATAATATGAGAAAAAGGCCAGTGATTAAATGTCTTGAGACTTTTCTTGCAGAACGTTTTTGCAAGTCCTGTGTAAAGAGAAGAGTAGTCATCTATAACTGTTGCACCATAAAAAACTGAGGTCAGCTTCAGATAAGTATTAAAAAAAAAAAAAAAAAAAGTGTTTTTAGAGTATGTTTAGCCATACTTTACATGTAGAGAAGCTAGTAATTTGCTTAAAGATTGACACATGGCAAAAATGACTTGTTAAGATAGGAAAGTAATTAAAATAATTTTAAAAAGCATCAGTAAAATGCATTGAACAACTATATACAAAACCATGCTTGGTAGCTCTGTCCTTGTCCACAAATTAAACTTAAACAGCTAACTGTTCTGTGATTAGGTGTAAGTTATAAAAGCACACACTGTTAGTTGTGAAAAACTCTCTACTCTTTCAGTATTTCTGAATTTTTGAATATAATGAGTTTTATACTGAGTTTTTGAATATAATGAAACTCCACAGACTCTGCTACTCCACTTCTCTTCCTAGTTTGGCAGAAGATGATAAATCAGAGAGCTGTATGAAAATCAGGAGCAGAGAAGAGGCATTGTTTCTTGTTACTATATGCATCTTTCCAGGTTAGAGGAGAAACCATGGGGAAATATACACGATAAAGGTGTCAAAATGGTGACTAATGCTCCGAGCACAGGACTGGACAGTTTTGAAGAGAAGTAGAATAATCTAGAAGTGAGTGTGATAAAACCACCAGATGACGGCATTCAAAGACGTAAGATGTCACCACTGGAAGTAATATGAGTTTGCAGTAGAGATGTTGGACCAGTGACTTGTGGTAGGATAAAAATGTGAGTGTGATGTAAACTGAAGCAGAATATGATAAGAAAAATAAAAATAATAAAAAAGTGAAATGCTAATGTTACCAATTGAAATGACTACAACTGTAAATATGTTATATTACTAGTCTTCCTTTAATCATTCTTCATTAAAAAAAAATCATTCTAAATGGTGTATGCAAAAGCTTTAAATTATCACTAAAACCATGAAATCTATTTCCTACTAATTTCACAGTTACCTTCTGCCAGATGGATTTCTCACTGTTAATGCACGCACTGAAAAGTGAGAACGTTGTCATTTTTGAAAATGCTGATGTAAGCCCTCCTACTTAGCTTTGAATCTCAGTGTGAAGTTGCTTGTCCTGCATCTTTCAAATTGATTTCTTGCCTACCAAGGAAGAGAAAAAGACATTATGTTATATATACACTGGGTTAAATAAAGTGTTTAGCCTTCCTATGTAAATATTCTCAATTTCCGTTTTTCCCCACATTATTTATTAGAATGAAATAAAGGACTACCACTCCCCACTCCATCCCCACTCCATCCCCACTCCCCCCCTCCTCTTTTATGGGCAAGTTTGTTCTGCAACTCTCTGAATAAGACAGCATAGGGTACTAAAAAATTACCCCCCTGCATCCCAGATACAATCCTAAAGTATTGTTCTATAAACAAATAAAAAATAGTATTGAAAAATTGCATGTCTCCAATAAGGTTAATTAACAGAGACTTTTAAAAGACTTGGAGTTCAAGGAATCTAAGGAATTACCTGGGTCAACCAGTGACTTGTACCTCCAGCCTGTTGTCTCTGAACCAAGTACTTTGAAAAATAAATAATTAAATTAATATATAATGGTCCAAAATGTAATTCATAATGAAAAATATTTAATTAAAATATTACTAACTCAATCCAGCAATTAATATGGTGTACAGCTGTGTTTCCAATATATTTTTGAAAACCTACCAACAATTATGTCTCTTATATTTCTGAGATGATTGCAGAGGTTTGGAGATAAATTTTAAACACAATATTATTTAGTAGTAGAAGCTGCACAAGTCGGTGTTAAAATAGTTTTCAGTACAGTAAATTTTTTGGGGAAAAAAAGTGCACTGTGGCACTGCTATTATTCAGTCTGACTAACTCTTGATTTCTTCAATTTTTCTAGACAATATCTATAATATAATTTGACTGTAAAATAATTCAGATGACTTAGCAGTAGATGAATGAGCCTTGTGGCATAACATGGAGGATGTTGCTTGCCTTAAAATTTGATGTATGGCCTTTCATTGGTATTGTACAGCACAGCTAGAAATCCCAATATAACTTTGTGAAAAAGAAAATGTATTTATTTATTCATTTATTTATTTATTGTGCAACCTACTTATGTATAAGGGGCCAAATAAATGGGAATGATGAAAGCAATCTGGAAGGATTCCACTTTCCTGTCCTGCTTCTCTGTTCCTTAGGCTGTGGTCAATCTCTTTTGTCTTCCTGTTCCAAATTCCCTGTTTTACTACAAGTGTTCTGTCAGGGTTTGATGAGTGCATACTCATTAAGGATGGGAAATCCTTTCTCTTTTTGGTCTAGCCTCTTTCTTCCTTTCTTGATGGAGAAGTTGCCAGTTTCCATCTCTAACCTGTAACTCTTTACAGTAACTATATTCAGAACCAAACTACATTCGTAGACAATAAGTAGAAATCCTAGACAAGGCTAGCCCCGTTTTACATGCAACAGGCACTTTATACCCGTTTCTACCAATTGCCACTCTTTTTACCTCCTGCTGCCCAATTTCCCTGCACACCTCTGTGGGTTTGCAGAGCTCTGCAGTTTCTGCACCCTCCCAGTCTGGGGCCTCCAGTACGCACTCTTATCAGCTGCAAGGCCCAGTCTTAGTGGAAGTGGTGTCTGTAGTTTGTTAACCCACCAAATGGTGTGACTGGGAGGTTTGTTTCTTGTTATTGTCTTCCCCTTTGCAAGTCCTCAACCAGATAACCCTGTTAGAATAAACTTCCTACATTCTCAAATGCTCTTATTAATTTGTGCGAATTACCAAACTTTGTTCCCATCGCTTCCTCCTTTTCTTATTTTCCCTTGTTGGATTGGAAAAGGTCCTTGACTAGATACCCTTACAGGACTATACATTCTCCTTCTACAAATACTGCAGCATTTAAATTGAAATAACATTTGAAGTTTAGAAAATTGTGGTGGTTTTACTGTGCTAGGCAGCTGAACACCACAACTGTTCTCTCACCCCCCCCCCTTAGATGAGGAGGGGAAGAAGTAAAGGAAAGAACAACTCACAGGTTGAGATTAGGATAATTTAATTAAAGGAAAAAAATAATTATTAAGGAAAGATTATTATTAATTGAACAATTTAACTAAAGGAAAAAAAAAAAAAAGTAAAGGCTATGTGGAAGTGCAGAGGAAAGAAATTACTCTCTACTTCCCACAAATGAACGACGCTTGACCATGTCCTTGAAGCAGGGGCTCAGCACATGTAGCTGGACAGATGTTTTCGCAATGAGAGCCCACTCCTCCCCTCTTCTTCCTTTTTCCACCTTTTATTGCTGAGTGTGACATCATATGGAATGGAATATCCCTTTGGGTGGTTTAGGTCAGCTGCCCTGGTGATGTTTCTTTCTCACTTCTTTGCCCACCCCCTAGGACGGTTAGAGAGAGTCCTGATGCTGTGCCAGCAGTTCTCAGCAGCAGACACAACACTGGTGTGATACCACTGCTGTTCTAGCTACAAGTGCAGAGCGCAGCACTGTATGGGCTGCTGCTGGGAAAGTTAACATCCCAGCTAGACCCAGTACAACCTCCACCCCTTATTCCATAACATTTATGTCACTCTCAGGTCCCCCATACTTTAGCATATAAGTATTCTCATCACCACTGTTCCTTGTTCTTTAAAAGGTTGATAGGTAGGTATATCTTTTCATTCTACAGGTCTTTCTCAGAAAACATCCATAAGAACTGTTTACGATTTAGTCTTCATCTGCCAAAGTGGTCACTCAGGGCAGGCAAAGTTGGATTTCTGGACACCAGCACCAGCTTAGCTCAAGTCCTTGTTGTGCTTGCCCAGTTCCTTGCAAAGTTGACCCGTCGCTGATCCTGCAGTGTCTTCCTACAACATATAATTTAGATTACAGATTAGTTTTCTCCCAAGGTTAAATCTCCTTGAGGCACGCACCTGATATCCCTATTCTTTTGCATGACCCACCAGGTATATCCTGGTTCTTGGGCAAAGACAATCCCATGAGTGGGTTTGCCTTTTCCTCAGGCAGAAGCAACCCACACCACCTTCCCCATCCACTTTCCTACATGCACTATGGGGACTTTAGCTCCTTTCACCGTGTGTAGGGGTTTTGTTTTGGCAGGACCAGCAAGGCTGTCAGACCCCCTGTTGTTAACTAGCCAAGTGGCTTCTGGTAGATTTATGTCCCATTGTTTCCATGTCCCAGCACCCAATGCTCTTAACATAGTCTTTAACAGTCCATTGTACTTCTCAACCTTCCCAGAGGCTTGTGGGTGATAAGTGATGCAATACACCCACTCAATACCATGTATCTTAGCCCAGGAGGTGACAAGATTGTTTCAGAAATGACTCCCATTGTCAGTCTCAATTCTCTCTTGTGTACCATGACACCACAGCACTTGCATTTCTAGGCCCAAGATAGTCTTTCGGGCCATGGCATGGTTTAAGGGGTATGTTTCCAGCCACTCAGTTGTTGCTTTTACCGTGGTGAATATGTACCGTTTGCCTTGGCAGGTTTGTGGGAGTGGTCCGATGTAGTTAATTTGCCAGGCCTCACCATATCAAAACCCTAGCCATCTTCCCCTGTTCCAGGGAGATTTTACCTTCATGGCTCTCTTGATTGCAGCACAGATCTCACACTCATGGGTAACCTGTGTGATGGCCTCAATGGTCAGGTCCACCCCTCGATCATGAGCCCATCTGTATGCGGCATCTCTCCCCAGATGTCCTGATGTTTCATGGGCCCATCGAGCTACAAAAATCTCACCCTTACGTTTACAGTCCAGGTCCACCTGAGCCACTTCAATTTTTGAAGCTCGATCCACCTCTTAGTTGTTCTGATATTCTTCAGTATCGTGACTCTTGGGCGTGTGGGCATCTACATCTTTTACATCCAGGTTTTCTACCCGGGCAGCAATATCTTGCCACAGGGTAGCAGCCCAGATAGGTTTACCTCTGTGCTGCCAGTTGCTCTGTTTCAATTGCTGCAGCCACCCCCACAGAGCATTTGCCACCATCCATGAGTCAGTGTAGAGATACAGTACTAGCCATTTTTCTCTTTTGGCAATCTCTAGGGCTAGTTGTATGGCTTTTACTTCTGCATACTGACTCAACTCGCCTTCCCCTTCCATGGCCTCCACAACTCATCATGTGGGACTCGACACAGCAGCTTTCCATTTCCGATGGCTCCCTACCACACAACAGGATCCATCAGTGAAAAACACATACTGCTTTCTGTCTTCTGGCAGCTCATTATATGGTGGTGCCTCTTCAGCATGAATAACCTCTTCTGTTGACAATCCGAAATCTCTGCCTTATGGCCAGTCCATGATCTCTTCCGGGATTCCTGGGCAATTAGGTTTTTCCATTCGAGCCCGCTGCGTAATTAACGCTATCCACTTACTCCATGTAGCGTCAGTCGCATGGTGTGTAGTGGGGATTTTCCCTTTGAACATCCAATGTAACACAGGTAGTTGTGGTGCCAAGAGGAGCTGTGCTTCTGTACCCACAACTTCTGAAGCAGCTCAAACACCCTCATATGCCATTAGCATTTCTTTTTCAGTTGGGGTATAATTGGCTTCTGATCCTCGATAGCCCTGGATCCAGAAACCCAGAGGTCGACCTTGAGTTTCTTCTGGGGTCTTCTGCCAGAGGCTCCAGGTGAGGCCATGCTCCCCAGCTCCAGTGTAAAGCATGTTTTGCACAGCTGGTCCAGTATGGACAGGCCCAAGGGCTACTGCATGAGCTATTTCTTGTGTGATTTGTTCAAAAGCCTGTTGTTGCTCGGGGCCCCACTCAAAATAGTTTCTCTTTCAAGTTACTCGATATAGAGGACTCACAAGCTGACTATAGCCTGGAATATGCATTCTCCAGAATCCCACAAGGCCTAGGAAAGCTTGTGTTTATTTTTTGGTAGTTGGTGGAGACGTTGCTGTTATTTTGTTGATCACATCCATCAGAATATGGCAATGTCCATCCTGCCATTTTACCCCCAAGAACTGGATTTCCTATGTAGGTCCCTTGACCTTACTCTGCTTAACGGCAAAACCATCTTCCATGAGAATTTGGATTACTTTCTTCCATTTCTCAAAAACTTCTGTTGTGTTGCCTCACACGAGGATGTCATCAATGTACTGCAGGTGTTCAGGACCCAGTACAAAGACAACTTCACAGAGTTGACTATTTTCATTCTGGGATAGCTATTTAATCATAACTGTTATCAGGAATGACAAGGTAATTCAGAGCATGTGTATATGGTGCATAAATGTGCACGACTGTCTTTATTTGCCAGAGAGAGGTCTTCTCTAAATCACCTCTGTCCATATCACCCAACAGACATAATTTGACATAGGCTACATGTATTACAAGAGATGACCTATCTCTTTACACAATAGCTTTCACTGTAGTCCCTGCTGTACTGTCCCAGAGAAGAAGATCAGGGCTGGAGCTGCCACACCGTTGCTTCTCCCAGTGTGTTTAAATCTGACCCCTTCGTGTGATGTCAGGAGAAACTGAAAAAGGGCTTGAATAAGATTTCATTCTCCTGTTTATATTTTCCTTTTTCTTTATATATTCAGTGTTGTAAAGTGTCATGTTTCCCTGTGAGCAACATTTGCCAGAAAGTCTCTTGCAGCCAAGCAGTCTTGTGGACTCCCACACATGCTGCACTTCTTGGCTGTTGTTTAGCAGCACTCCTGCCATGACAGATGCTCTCTCTATTTTTACCATAATATTAGATGCAGTTATTCTCTCTTCAAACCAACTCTAGGCATAAGGAGTTGTTGATCTCTCTGATGGCTGTTGGCATTTGTTATTAATCCATTCCATACCGTGACACAATACCTTGTGTCTTCCTCAGGCGTTTGCTTCAAAAGATATGTTGACATCTGCTTGTGGCTTTGGTAGATTTCTAGCTTTCAAGTCCATATGCCAAGACAGACACAATACTCAAGCTGGAATTGATGGGAATTGGTTGTTATAAAAATCCCACTAGGAACCTTTCTGCATTGTTAGGCTTCTAAAGCAAAATACCCTTGAGGGGTAAAGTGCAGACTGATGGAAATCAAGTATTTAATGACTTTAATTCTAACAAGTTTTCATCACGGACTAGGTATTTCAGTCTTTAAGGTGGATTTGAATGTTTGACTACTGTCTTACAAATTTGCTTTGAGGATCAACACTCATTGGAAAAATGCCATTGGAAAGGCAATGGTGCATGTACATATGAAATTGCAACATGTCTTGTTGCCAGTATGTATTACGTGATGGTTAAAAAATGTAGTTCTCAACATTTAAAATGAGTAGAAATTCAGACAAAAATGCAGCATATGAAGACTAAAGGACCTAATAATAATGACCAACATGCATTTATTTGATAGCCAGGGAAATAGGTTGCTTTGTCAATGTCTAAGTTCTAATTTACAGAGTCACAGAGCCTTCTAGGTTGGAAGAGACCTCAAGATCATCAAGTCCAACCTCTGACCTAACACTAACAGTCCCCACTAAACCATATCCCTAAGCTCTACATCTAAATGTCTTTTAAAGACCTCCAGGGATGAAGTTACATTTTTAACTTTTTAATTATGCAGGCTGCAATTTACTTTGCTACATTTTAATAATATTTTGCTTAATCCTGAAATGAATTGCTGACAAATCTATCCACAAAGTTTATATCTATGAGCAGTTGCAAGGGAACAAATACACTAGTAAAAACTCTATTTAAGTACTGCCAAAGCAAAATGGATAAAATACTTCATTTCTGGTTCCCATAAGCAGTTACTTCTCTGCTTGTCAGTATTGAAGGGCAGAAACCCACAAGGGATTCTGTTTGATTTTAGGTGAGAAGTGCTCAGTAGCCACTCTGATTAGCAGCAGCATAAAAACTCTAACAAAAATGAAGCAGTAAGGGCATTCAAGACATTGACCAATTTGTCCGATAGCCTCCCCTTTCTGTAGATGCACGTTGAAATCCTTTGTCCAGAGGACAGAGATTTAGAATGAACAAAAAGAGTTCATTGCTATCTTCAGCATTTGGTGAAATTCACAATGGCTGCAGAAAAGTTATTGAGTTCTCAGTTTTAGAAACACCTTTTCTTTGATTTTTCTTGTTAATTTTCGAAATCCATTATTCCTTAAATATTATATATCTGCTCTTTCAGTCATTCATATGCATGCAGGAATGCTGGTTAAAGGCGTAAGTGTACAAATAAGTGTTTTTTGTTGTTGTTGTTGTTGTTGTTGTTGTTGTTGTTTTTCCTTTGGGAAGAGAATCTGAAAACAAAACCAAAAACAAACAAACAAGATTAACAAAGAAAAACATCCTTCATACAAACAAAAACAATGTCTAAATACTGTTAAAAATTTTAAAAATAAAACACCATTTACAAATATTGTCATCACTTTTTTATAACCAGATTTGAAAACTAACCTTATCATCTGATTATCAGATTACCTTTCTGATGTGATTTTAACACAATTCACAGGCTTTCTGATAGAAAGTACTGAATGTGATTTTGTTTTTCTTGAAGGGCCGTCCTCTTCTACAAAAAAAACAACTCTGACATAGAAAGGTTTATAGTCAGTTAAAATCCCACCATGTTAAAATCAATCCTACCTGTGAATTTTTGACAAAGTGCCTGACTGCGTTCTTGTTTCCTTCATAAAATCACATAACAACATATGTATTTCAAATTCAGTTGGATGTTAATACTGGCTTTCCAAGAATTGTACTCAAAACTGGTTTTCAAGTGCAGAAAGATCAAAAGGGACTGTGAAATTGTAATTACCTGTAAATATGACCAGTCATGACAGAAGTGGACAGAAAAGAAGTATTAAAAATATATATATATAAAGTGCCTGAATTCACCAATTTTTCTTCACAATTAAATCAGAGTTACTGATACGAAAAGGATAAGAACTTACATGAAATGAAGAGCCAGAATTAATCTGTGAAAACTTCCAAGAGAATACAGTGAAGTCAGGATTTTATCTCTAAAATACAAATATTCAAATGTGCTTCATAGTACAAAGACTAAATTTGGTCCACTGAACACACTGGAAAAAATATATTTTTAGATTCAGTAGTTTTGATTAGTCTTCTCAACATAATAAAAAGGAACAAAGGAACAATCCCTTAGAATTCAAAAAATACTTGTTATTTTTACATGTTCAGGCTTTTTCGTTTGATAAATTGTTACAAAAAAAATAAAAAATAAAAAAATCATTAAAAAATGAGAAAGCGGAGGACAAAAATTCTAGAGAAGATAAAGCGTTCTTTAATAAGAATAAAAGTTTATGTGTCTACAATGATTTTTCTTTTATATATATACATACATATATATATAAACTACCAAACTTAGGCACTTAACAACAACAAAAAAGGCTTGCAAAATCCCATGCATCTTCTACCATCCTTGCACCAATTTTCCAATAAATTACACCAATTTTAGAATAGTCCATGTATATTAGTGCAATTCATTGCTTCTTCCTAATTTAGTTTTGAAAGAGAAGAGATTCAGATTCTAACTTTTGCTAATTCAAATAAGTACACATTTGAAGCAGAATGAATATGCAACTATGATTTATATTGCTTAAAGTAGCAGATCAAGTAGAGTTTGACCATTTAATTAAACTATTAAAAGCAAATAACCATGATTTATTGTTTGGAGGGCTGGGGAATCTCTTGTATGAAGATAGGCTGAGAAAGTTCGGATTATTTACCCTAAAGAAGAGAAAGCTCCAGGGAGACTTTATAGCAACCTTCCAGTACCTAAAGGAGGCCTACAAAAAGATGTGGAAAAACTCTATATAAGGGAGTATAGTGGTATGACAAAGGGTAATGAATTTAAACCAAAAACAAACAAACAAACAAACAAATGAACAAACAAAGTTATCTTTAAATTAGATATAAGGAAGTAATTCTTTACTATGAGTGTGGTGAGGCATTGGAACAGATTGCTTGGAGAAGTTGTGGGTGCTTCTCCAAGAAGCATCACTAGATGCTTCTGCATCACTAGAACTGTGGAAGGCCAGGTTGGATGGCCCATAGCAGAAGGGTTGATATTAGATGATCTTTAAGGCCCCTTCCAATCCAAACTGTTCTATGATTCTATGATTCTAAATGCTAGTAGAAATCACAGAAGTTGTAGACTGTATCATTTGCCAAGTTTGGAAACTTAACCCTTTACTAAGAAGCGTATGTATAAAATAATCAAATATATTGAATGATCTACAAGAAAAAAATATTTTAAATACCTATTGTTGTACAGGTTGTATTTAATTTCATTATTTGTGTGTAGTTGCAATATTACATAAATACATCTTAATATGATATGTTCTGAAAATATTTTCCTAAAATGTGCAATTTTACAAAAAAGCTTAATAATTTTCTCTGGAATTTTTAAGCCGTATTTTAAATTTTGTTTTTTAGATATTTATTCTACTTTCTGATCTCTTGGTGGTAAACCATATTTATTATTGATACCATACTTTATTCAAATTGATTTTAGCTATTTTTTGGATCATCTTTACATAAAATGCTTTTATTATAGAAAAAAAGGAGGAACATTTTGATATTAAAACCCTGCTTCATCTACTGTTTACTTGAAACTACTTTTTTATTATAGTATGCATAGTATGCACAGTAGATATGAAATCTGAAAAATGAAAGGGCTTGAAATTAAGACAATATATTTTTAATTAAAAGGTTCAAAACTCTGGAATCCAAAAATGGAAACATTTTTTTCCAACATTTCTCTTTTACAAAGCCAACATTCTTATTTAATTTTATTTCTTATTTGAGGCAAAATAAAACATTTTGGTTTTGTAATTGTGTTTTTATGATTTGAAAATGTGTGACAACATAAAAAATGATTTTGATATAAATATATCAACCAAATACAGAAGATAGTTGAAACCAAAGATCAAAAGAAAACAAAATTAAGATAGCAATACAATTTTATATGAACATTTGACTATAAAGTTTTCTATCTAAGTCTAATAAAATCATGTGCTTTGGAACACACTTCACCTAATCTCATAAGTAGTTCACAAACATTTTACTTTGGGGGGGTCAACATATTCTCATTATTTATGAGTAAAAATCAAACAGTTCAGAAAGTGATATAAATTAGGATGCTTCTGTTACCTAACTAAATCACTTGAGACAGGTGAAATGCAGGTAGTATTCTCCTGAGTAAAGACTATTTTGTAAGGCTGCCAGAATGCCTGTTTCCTGCCAAAATAAGACAGATTGCTCTTTCTATTTTTCATTGTACTAGGAAGATACAGTGGATACAATGGATTGCTGAAAGATTGTTACTCAAAATACTGAAACCAAAAAAGGTGTCAAGTGTTAATATTCCTATTTATTTCTAAAGCTGTAAGTATTCTGGACTGAGTAGAGTACATTCTGCAACTTTTCTTATCTCATGCTGAATAATATTCCATGAAACATTTAGAAGTAAATACCAAAGTGTATACACACAGAGATTATGAATATTCAGGAATGGAAAAGAGATATTGTATAACTTTGATACAGATAAACTTTACAATAGTGGACCCTGTCACATTATTGTGGTTTATGCTAAGGTATCTATTAAAATATTGAATAAGACTTCAGAATTCATTTCATCCAGCACTTCCCAGTCATTGGTCTGATGGTATTATATGAGGCCCCAAAAATGATAAAAACAAAAGAAAAATTCCACAACCAAGTTCACATGTATATACTTCTATATGTACAAAACAACTAACTAACTATCTAAAATTAGAGAGAATCAAGCTAATAAACAAACATCAAAACTTATTTCTAAGTTTTAGGTGGTTCAATATGACAACTAGCTCTTTGTATGAAAAATGCAATGGTTTTGGAAACTCTTATGCCCATATTATACCATATGGTACATATTAAAAATAATAAAATAAAAATGCAATCATAGAATTCAAAAGTATGGAGAAAATGTTTACCTTATTCACTGTCCTCACCCTAATATTCCCATAATTTAGGGAATACTATGCAGGCAGGTATCCAGAACTGGGTTCTGTTGCGTTCATGCTTTTGCTCTCTTGAATAGTAATGTTGCAATGTTTTCTGTCAGGAGTAAAGTGGATTTATACTGAAAAGTACTTCAGAAATTGTTTAGTGAAAATTAAAAACACCAACAACAAACAGGGATCACAAGGGCAGTTAAAAACACAATTTAAAAGAATTGTTCTGTTCTTTTTTGAATAGCTTAATATGCTATGTATAGTTCTATAACTGAAATATTTGGATGTAATTTGGAGATGAACTTGAATTATTTATTTTAAATGAAATAAGGCTCCTTTGGCTTTGTAACAAAAGTTTTAATGACAGGGGCACAGTCCTGAGGCTGTAATAGTGTATAATCTGTTGCCCTGGTTTGTTTCCTCCTATTTTTGACATTTGTTTACACTTCAAAAATCAAGAGAAATATCTCATAGAGAAAGTGATTTTTCTCTTTTAAACCTTTATGACTCCACTGTGCATGTCTTGAAAATAGTTTTCCATAGGAAAGAAAAGCAATTTATTTATTTATTTATTTATTTATTTATTTATTTTCTTATTCTTTAAATAAGAGACCAATTTGAGAAGACAGCTTCTTTCAGGACTTTTACTTTCCTAACACGGGCTGTGATCAGGTTTTAATCTCTACCTAATTCTATCATGATCATACATTGTTATGATCTGCACACCTTGCAGATTTACACACCTTTATTATTTGATAGCCAGATGCTTCTTTTATTATATGGAAAGGGTAATGTTGCTCATGGTAAGGATCTATGGAGATTAATATATTGAGAGGGAAGTGGCTGGTTGGTTTAGTTCAAGTTGTCATGTGGCTATGTGTTTATTATAGGACCCCTGATTGTAAACATTGGTTTATAAAATGTTACCAGATCAAATCTAAAGAAATATTAAAATATATATATATATATATATTTCTCCCCAAACTATTATGCCACTATTGTCTTTATTTTGTCTGTGTAATCATTCTTTGCATGAATTTCGGCTCAATTCAGTTTGCAAAGGTTTCCAAGTGAGGGAATTGCCATGGTCTGTTTTTTCTTTATTTCTTTTTTTCTTTTTCTGTTTGAAAAGAACACTAGTTCTTTAAACATTTTAATCCACATTCATGCAAATATTGAACTGAAGATATACAGGTAACCTTGGTGAAGCTACTGAAAACAGATCAACCTCTCTTTTATTAAATTTCACCAGGGTTTCCCCATCTCCAGTGACCTCTCCATCCACGCTGCAATCAACGTTTATTTTATTCCTGGATGTACCTTTTTTGGTCATCTATGTTGATTGTGATCACTCTAAGCACAAAGTCTTTATCAGCCCACAGATATAATTAAATGAACCATTTATTTCCAGGTAAATCCAAATTCATCAAGTAGGTTCATCATTTTTCTACAGCACAGTCATCTTCCAATACTACAAGTTTCTTCAAGAAATGAAAAAAACTACTGATTTGTTTTCTTTTAAAGGGTAAGATTCAAATAAAATTTTTAAGGATTAAGAAAATTCATATAGCTTCCTATATGAAAGATAGTCCCTTCATTTTCACTTGCTAAAAATGAATTGACTTCCACTGAAATGAGCTGCTTCCAATAAAAAAAAAAAAAAGAAAAAAAAATAATATTCTAAGTACGCTTTAGACAGTAGTACGTCCATTACTTTCTGCTAATGATGAGAATAATGGTAATGAAATCCACCTGACAAATGGATGTGTTATTTACTAAGATGTCAAGGTTTTTCACCACACATTATGGTTTGTGGCATAAACCTTTATCAAAGATATATTTCTCTCTCTGTATTTATCCATGGGTATGCCTTCTGCCTAATGTAATGGTAATATCACTTGAAAGTTTCATCGATCTGACTAAAACTGGCAGTTTACCACAGTATTGATGTTGCATCATGTGGCATATTCAGAATAACAATGAACAGCATCTGTGGGAAATGCAATGAGAAATTGTATTGCCATTGGTTCTTACAAGTGTGGTTCCACTGAAAAGGCTCTGAGACAATTTTTGCATTCTCACCATTCATTTCCTTCAGTAGCCCTGCTCCATGCTCTCTGGTGTCTTCACACAATACCTTCTACGCACACTCCAGGAAGTTCTGTCCTTATGGTAACACAGATGATCAGAAGAGAACAGGCGAACACCAGACTGGAGTTTGGCATCTGCCCAGACTGCTACTGTCCCCATTTCAGACAATGCATGTAGGTGCATGCCTTTTGAAATAGAAACTGGAAATGAAATACAAACAAGAATAGGCCCCTTAGACAGAGACAGCAGCACAGTGCAACTGACATGGTCCACATGGACAAAAGTGGTCCCACCACACAGAAAAACACACAGTTTAGGACATGGGTTATAATAGCTGTGGAACTCAACAAATATGATGCTGCTTGCTGCTGCACATACCTGAGAGAGATGTCAATACAGTATGACAACAGCATATAGTATGACTATATAGTCATCAGCAGTGTGGCCAGCTTGCTAACAAATACTGGCAAACAGTTAATGTTGCTGTACTCAAATTAAAAAATAAATGTCTTTTCTTTGATACTCCTGCCAATATTTTGATTCTCTTTGCACTTTTAATTTATGCATCAGTACTACAAAACTGCATGGGATGATTAAACTTTAAAACAGGCTATGCTAATCTTTCAGAAAGATTTCATTAACTTGCATACTGTAAATTAATAATTTCATATAGCTCAAAATATTGCAATGAAATGGTATTTCAGTAGATGGTGTGGTGTCCTGCTGAGTATCAACAGTAGGAAATGTATCCTTAATGGCTTGTGCATTAAATTTATAGGTTTGCAATATTTGCTTTGAATGTTTCTGTCTATATCTCTGTCTGTCAGCTTTTCAACGATGACAAAAAAAAAAAAAAAAAAAAAAAAAAAAAAACACTTATAATTACCTCAGATGACTGCTCTTTTTCTTTGTTTAGAAAGATAAGACCAATTCAGATTTAGTTTTTCAGAAAAATTTTGGGGAGGTTGTGTTTCTATTTCATTTAAGGTCTTCAAAAGACTGTAGTGTCAGTTGGTAAGTACCTATTCTTTGTGTCATTATAAAATCTACTTTAATCTAACATTTTATAATACATTTAATTGCCATTTCATTTAAAGTAATTTCTTACAGAAAAGTGCTATAAAATTTAACAGGCAATGATAACTTACTGTAGTTTCAGTTAACCAAGTCATGAAATTTGAATTTAATCACTGTTGTATAATTAATGGCCCTTAAAGCTGGAGAAAAAAGGGAATATAAAGGGAACAAAATTTTAAGGTTGTATGACTTCATTGTATTTAACATCCAGGAAATATAAGGTGGTATGTCAGCTAACGTAAGTCATTCCTCCTTTATACTTTATCCCAAGGCAGGTCTCTGCCATCAGCTTGCCTCCTTCATCCTCCAACTCAGGAGACGGAAGGCTATGGTTGAGTTTCTGTTTCTCGCATATTGACAGGATTGGAAGGTCAAGGCACAGTATTTTTTTTGTTGTTTGTTTTGTTTTGTTTTCTAAGTATTTACCATCTCTTCCACTTTTAGATGTCTTCTCTGGCTCCTGATAATAATCCTTTTTCACGTGCCTTGTAAATGAGTTGTTTGTCAGTGTAATTCTACATACACTTGCAAGTAGGAAACAAGCAGACCTATCAGGCCAAAAAACTGGCTAAACAGAAATGACATGACTGAGCTCCAATGCTAAAAAGCAGCATACATGTTGTGAAAGCAGTGACGAGCTACAAGAGAGGAGTTTAGAAGCACTGTCCAGACATGCAGGGATGTTAGGAAAGTTAAAGCTCAGATGGAATTGAAATTTACACGGAACACTGAGAACAACAAGAAGAGCTTCTACCACTGCATTAGTTCAGAACACTGAGTAAGAAAATACAGTTCCACTGATGAATGAGGTGGGTGATACAGTAACTGTGGGCACAGCCAAGGCTGAAGTACTCATTACCTTAATTGCCTGAGCTTTTGCTAGGAAGGTCTCCCAGATGTCTGTGATCAGAGGCAGGATTCAAAGAAAAGGATAGTGACTAGCAATGGATGAAAATGAGTTAGAGGTTTCTGGAGAGATCTCAATCAATGAACTCCCTATAAGTATATCCACAGAATAGACAATGTCTTTGCAAATCCACTATCATCTTTGAAAGGCTATGAAGATTGAAGAGACCCATGGACATTGTAGAAAGTCAAATGTTGCACTCATCTTCAAAAATAGTCAAGAAGATGACCCAGAGAACAAGGTCATCCTCATTTCAGTTATAGAATTGTAGATTCATTGAATGGCCTGGGTTGAAAAGGACCCTAAAGATCATCTAGTTTCAACACCCCTGCTCTGGGCAGGGTTGCCAACTGCTACAACAGGCTGCTCAGAGCCGCATCCAGCCTGGCCTTGAACACCTCCAGGGATGGGGCATCCACAACCTCTCTGGGCAACCTGTTACAGTGCCTCACCACCCTCTGAGTGAAAAACTTTCTCCTAATTTCTAACCTAAATATCCCGTCTTAGTTTAAAACCATTCCCCCTTGTCCTGTCACTGTCAACGCATGTAAACAGGCCTTCCCTCTCCTGTTTATACTCTCCCTTCAAGTACTGGAAGGCTGCAATGAGGCCTCTCCAAAGCCTTCTCTTCTACAAGCTAAACAAGCCCCATTCCCTCAACTTTTCTTCACAAGAGAGGTGCTCCAGCCCTCTGATCATTTTAGTGGTCCTTCTCTGGACTCGTTCCAGGAGCTCCACATCCATCTTGTGCTGGAGGCCCCAGGCCTGCACACAGTATTCCAGGTGGGGTCTCACAAAAGCAGAGCAGAGGGGGACAATCATCTCCCTCTCCCTGCTGGCCACCCCTTTTTTAATGCAGCCCCGGACATAGTTGGCCTTCCAGGCTGCAAGTGCACACTGCTGGCTCACGTCCAGCTCCTTGTCCATCAGGACCCCCAAGTTCTCTGCAGGGCTGCTCTCAAGTTTTTCTTCTCCCAGTCTATATCCCAGGTATTTACCTGGGATTGCCCTAGCCCAAGTGCAACACCTAGCACTTGGCGTTGTTGAATCTCTTTAGGGTCTTATGGGCCTACTTCTCCAGCCTGTCCAGGTCCTTCTGGATGGCATCCTCTGTTGTATCGACTGTACCACTCAGCTTGGTATCTGATCAGGTGGCCTGTAACAGACCCTAACCATTAGATATCCTTTACTGGACTGATCCTTGATTTTCACCCACAAGCTCCCTACCTGGTCATGGCTGTTTCTCAGGCACAGCTCTTCACAATCTATCCACTTCCTAACACAGATGGTAACTCCTCCTCCCTTCCTTCCTTGCCTAACCCTTCTGAACAGTTTGTAGCTATCAACAGCCATGCTCCAGCCATGGAAATCATCCCACCAGGTTTCTGTAATGGTAGCTACATCATAGTTTCCTACTAGCACAGCAGCCTCCAGCTCCTCCTGTTTGTTACTCATACTGCATGCATTAAAGTAAATACACCTCAGCTGGGTCATCTTTTGGGAGGGAGATGCCCTAATACCCTCTTGATCACACTCAGGTGTTTCCATAGTAACCAACCTCTCACCAAACCTTGTGTCCTTCCTGCACAAAATGTTACGTCATTCTCATCCTTCACCAAGACACAAGACTGAAAGGTCTTGCTAGCACACTCCTCACACACAAGAACTTTCATGTTACATTCAGGCTCCTTTCTAGTGACCCGGGTTACACCCCCAACCCCTTCATACCTAGTTTAAAGCTCTATCAATGAATGCTGCCAACTCCCATCCTAAAACCCTTTTCTGCCGGTAGAAAAATGTATTTCTGTCTGTTGTCAGCAGACTTGGTCTCATGTAAATCGACCCAAGATTTAAAAAAAATAATAATAAAATAAATAAATAAATAAATAAATAACCTTAATCCACTGGCTCATCTTGTCCAGTCCCTCATTACTTCCTATAACTGGAGGGATAGAAGAGAACACGACTTGTGATCCCAAACCCTTGACCAGTCTCCTCAAGGCTCTGAAGTCCTTCATAGTCCTTAGGGAAGTTCTTCCTATTTCATCATTGCCTACCTGAAACAACAAAAGAGGATAATAATCCAAGGGCTGTACTAGTGAAGGAAGTTTATTCCTTACGTCTTTAACCCAGGCCACTGGGAGGCAGCAGACCTCCCAGTGTAGTGAGTGGTCTGGTCTGCGTATCAGGCCTTCCATTCCCTTCACCAGTGACTCACCAATGACAATGGCCTGTCTTTTATTCTTTACTGAGGAGGTTTTAATGAAGTGGGTAGTCTTATTAAACTTTGGTGACACCTCCAAGTAGGAAGAACCATCACCCTCGCCACTGTCCAGTTGTCCTCACAGAGCACTGTACCTGTTCTGCAGGGGAAGCTGGAGAGGTAGGGGAATCACCGGGCAGGTGCACCTGCTACGCAGGTAATGCCGAGCAGGGACCTTTTGCCCTTGCCCCCCATCCCCCAATTCATCACCATCAGGGGGGAGGAGAGGAGAGTGGGTTCACTGTAGGAGGAACTCTGTCTGCCTGCTACTCCTATTACCTGCTCACAAAGCAGTAGGGGGCGATATGTTTTTTTGTGGAGCTTCTGCTGGCTGCCTAAACCTTTAGGCTGGTAGGGACTGGCTCCACCAATCTATGTCCCTCTCATTCTCCCTAATGCTCCTCAGCCTCTCCACCTCCTCCTTCAGGTCAGCTAAAAGGCTGAGTAAATCATTCACCTGGTTGCATCTGACACAGGCGTTGTCTCTGCAACCCTGCACTGCAAGGGACAGGCTCTGGCATTTGCTGCAACCAGAGACCTGTGCACTTGCATGTTTGTGTGGGGCCTCTGCCTGTGTCTCCACACTTTTCTTGAAAACAGCCTTCCGCTGAGGTGCAATGATGGCAAACCAGAAGCCTCACTAGTACTCATTATGACAGCTTCCTCGCTAAAATTATAAGTTGTAAGAGGCAGAGTTCACAGAGGAGAGAAAGAGAAAGGGAAGTGAGGATGCTCCCCGCACTACTCCCTGAACTCTACCCAAACTGCCTGCGCTAACTGCTGAGCCACTTCCGTTTGTGTCTCCTGTTCACGGCACTCCTGGGTCGCAGCGCTCCCTAGGGGCTGCTTTTATGCTGTCAGGGAGTGGCTGCCTTGGTGAGTGGCTGCAAAATGGCGGCGACGCCAGATGGAAGCGGCCCGCCCGCAGCGGCCGGCTCTGCTTGCGACTCGTCAGCCTCCCTCACGAGGGCTGTCGGGTCCTGGCGGCTCCCTCGGCTGCCTCGAGTGGCCTCGATGCTGGAAAAAAGCTCTGCCCGCCTCGATCCCCCACTCCGCTGCAGACACGGCTGCCCCGGAGCTGTTCGCGTCGTGGAGAGAGAGTATCCGTGCATGTGCACCTAACTGAAGATGTGGTGAAAAGGATAACACATCTGATAAAACCTTCTGTGATCAGGATATCCTTCAAATGTGTTGTGGTTTAACCTGGTCAGCAGCTAAGCACCACACAATTATTTTCTCTCTCCCCCCTCCCTGACCCCAGTAGGATGGGTGAGAGAATCGGGGGGAAAAAAAGTGAATGATTGTGGGTTGAGATAAACAAAGTTTATTATGACAGACAGATAAGAAAATGAAAAATAATAATGATAATAGTACTACTACTACTAATGTTTCAAAACAAGTGATGCATAATGCAATTTCTCACCACCTGCTGACCGATGCCCAGCCTGTCCCTACACAGCAGTTCCCCCCACCTCAGCCAGCAACACCATATTAATTGTTTAATGCCAGCACTCGCAACACTCTTCCCCTGTCCCAATGCCCACTCTCTCATCTCACTCTCCCCCTCCCCACTGCCTATGCTCTCAATGCTCTCTCTCTCAACGCTCTTCCTCTCTCCTATAGCCCACCCTCCCAATGTCCAACTCCTTCTCAATGTCCAACTCTCTCTAAATGCTCTCCCTGCCCCCTCTCGCTCGCTCCCTCTCTCTTCCATGCTCCCTCTCTTCCAATATGCTCTCTCCCTCTCTCTTATCCCTCCCCCTCGCCCCCCCCCCCCCCCCACCGCCCTTTCTCTCTTAATGTTCTCTGTTACTTAACAATTCTGGTCCTTTAGTTTTGAAGGAGTTTTAAGGATGAGGAATGTGGATTTAGGCTATTGCTTTATTGGCGATCAAAATTAAGGAATTAGAGAAGCTGCATCACACTAAATAAAATAAAATAAAAAAATAAAAAATAATAAAAAAATGAAACATACCCCAAATTAACATTTTAAGAAGAACAATGTGGTTAGCCAAACCACAGTATAAACAGTATTTAAAAAAAAAAAAAAAATGAAATTAATTCTGGACATATCAAAACTTTTGATGATTTGATTTGGATATTAAACAAGGACAGGGTTAATTTGTCCGTAGGGTTTCCCACAAAATCTTATGACTTCAGATCCACTGGCTTCCAGCTTCAGTTCAGTATAATGTGTGTACTTAGAACTGACAGCTCAGAGCTTGTGCTGGGAGCCTTCCCAGATCTGATGGCAGTGCTCATCTAGTCAGTTTGGAAATGACTTTGTGAAGCTGGATTATGTGTCTGACAGTGACTTGGCTGCCTTTCTCCATCTGCTTTAACACTCACAAGAAAGTCCTTTTTCCTGTGACTCCCATGCAGTGAACCTTGAGTTGATCTTTTGTTTTAGTTTATTTTTCTTTTTGGCAAAAGTGGATACCAAGCAACAATCTTAGATAGGCCAATTTCTGGGCAGAAAACAAAAACATTCATATTCATATTGGGGGTGTACTTTAAGTATAAACAAAACAAACGAACAACAACAACAAAACTAGTGCTTCACAGTTCTCTGCAGCAAAACTCTCTGTGTAGCTTGATGGAATTTGAAGATAGTAAGAGAGCTGTACTGAAACAGGTTAGTGAGCCTACGAGATGGGGTGCCCCGTTAGAGCTGCTGTTCACAAACAGAGGACTGGTGGGAGATATAGTGGTAGGGAGCTGTCTTGGGCAGAGTGACCATGACATGGTAGAGTTCTTCATTCTTGGTGAAGTCAGGACGAGAGTTATTAGAACTGCTAGCTTGGACTTCAGGAGGGCAAAATTTGAATTGCTCCACTGTTTTGAATTGTTCCACTGTTAGGGAGGGTCCCATGGGAGTCAGTCCTGAAGGGCAGAGGGGTCCAGAAAGGCTGGGCACTCCTCAAGAAGGAAGTCTTAAAGGCTCAGGAGCAGGCTGTCCCCGTGTACTGTAAGATGAGCCAGTGGAGAAAAAGACCATCATGGCTGAACAGGAAACTTTTGCTGAGGGTCAGAGTGAAAAAGAGAGTTTATGTCTGGTAGAAAAAGGGGTGGGCAACTTGGGGAGAGTACAAGGGAGTTGCCAGAACATGCAGAGAGAAAATCAGGAAGGCCAAAGCCCAGCATGAGCTCAACCTGGTCACTATGGTCAAGGATAACAAGAAGTGTTTTTTAAATATATTAACAGTAAGGCAGTAAGGGGAGGGCCAAGGAGAATCCCCATTCTTTACTGGATGCTGGGGGGGGCAGCATATGCAGCATATGCGAGACAGCTGGGGTTCAGGCCCAGTCAGCATGGGTTCATGAAAGGCAAGTCCTGCCTGACCAACTTCATCTCCTTCTATGACTGGGTCACCTGCCTGGTGGATGAGGGAAAGCTTGTTGTTGTAGCCTACCTAGACTTCAGCAAGGCCTTTGACATGGTCTCTCACAGTATTCTCCTGGAGAAGCTGGCATCCCATGGCTTGGACAGGTACACTCTTTTCTGGGTTAAAAACTGGCAGGATGGCTGGGCCCAGAGAGTGGTGGTGAATGGAGTGAAATCCAGCTGGCGTTCGGTCACCAGTGGTCTTCCCAGGGGCTAGTGTTGGGGCCCACCCTCATTAATATATTTATTGATGATTTGGATGAGGGAATTGAGTACACCCTCAGTAAGTTTGCAGACGACACGATGCTGGGGGGAAATGTCTATCTGCCGGAGGATAGGAAGGCCCTGCAGAGGGACCTGGACAGGATGGGTCGATGGGCAGAGGCCAATGGCATGAGGTTCAACATGGCTATGTGCCAGCTCCTGCACTGTGGCCACAACAGCCCCATGCAATGCTACAGGCTTGGGGCAGAGTGGCTCAAACGCTGTGCAATGGAAAAGGATCTGGGGGTGCTGATTGATGCTCACCGGAACATGAGCCAGAAGTGTGCCTAGGTGACCAAGAACGCCAATGGCATCCTGGCTTGTATCATGAATAGTGTAGCCAGCAGGACCAGAGAGCTGATCGTTCCCCTGCACTAAGCTCTGGCGAGGCCGCACCTTGACTATTGTGTTCAGCTTTGGGCCCCTCAGTACAAGAAGGACATTGTGGCCCTGGAACATGTCCAGAGAAGGTCTACAAAGCTGGTGAAGGGCCTGGAACACAAGTCCGATGAGGAGAGAACTGGGGTTGTTTAGTCTGAAGGAGGCTCAGGGAAGACCTTATTGCTCTCTACAACTACCTCAAAGGAACATGTGTTGAGCTGGGAGTCAGCCTCTTCTCACAGATAACTAGTGATAGGACTAGAGGGAACGTACTCAAGTTGCGCCAGGGGAGGTTTAGCTAAGAAATTAGGAGACGTTTGATCTCAGAAAGAGTAGTCAGGCATTGGAACGGGTTGCCCAGGGAAGTGGTGGCATCACTGTCCCTGGGGGTGTTTAAGGAAAGGTTGGGCCTGGTGCTTAGGGACATGGTTTAGTGGGTGACATTTGTAGTAGGGTAATGGTTGGATCAGATGATCTTGAAGGTCTTTTCCAACCCTAATGATTCTATGATTCTATTCTATGATTCTGGTGGAGCAAGTGGGGTTCTAGCAACAGCTACTGGAGTGAGTGGGGTCTTCTATTCCTGCATGGGCTCCTCTTCATGGGTTGCAGCCCTTAATGATTCCATGAAACTGCAAATTTACATTCATTTTTAAGTGTGGACTGTTTTCCTTGGTGAAGACTGAATGCCAGCATACTGAAATTGAACAACAAATATTGGTAAGTTACAGTCAAATGTGAAACAAAGTTAAAATTCCAAGTGTTATGCTTAATCCTCTTTAGAACGATATTTTATTCACTTTAGTCAGAAAGAGGAAAAAAAAGGACCTCTTTCCCCTTTTATTTTTACTCATATTTTCAACTGACCAACGAATTACTGTTAATGAGCTTAAGAGTTGCAGCTAGACATCTGTGTAGGCATAGAAAAACATCCAAGATAGTTGATCAATATGAAGAAGATCACAGAGAAAGACTGAATAAGTGATAGTAATTTCAAAAATCATCCTTCATTTTGTACAATTTTACTTAATTTTAAAAGTTTAACTAAGGAGACCAGTACTGGGATATTTCTTAATTACAATGAAACAGCTTGGTTGATTCTTCAGCCATTCAGGAACAGTTCTCAATGTGTTCAATATAAGTTCAATACAACCATTGGACTGAATTAACTATGTAGGAGGTTGCAGTAAAATTATTTGTTTAAATTTCAGTTTCACTAAAATAATATATTACATACATTTTAAACTTGTTGTGTACACCTATGATTGTAGAGTGCTACAATCCAACATGTAAAGGATTTTTTTTTTGTTCTAAAGATGCAATCCGTCAAAAATTATGAATCTTTTGTAGTGTTGCCTGAGTGAAATTGTTACCCTTTATGGTTCTTAAAGATCCATTTGAGTTCTAGGACTGGTTAACATTGCTTATTATTATTACTATTATTTTTATTTTTAATGGAGGGTGACAATGCTGTAATTTTTAATTAAAGTTGAATTCAGTAAATCTTACTGTCCCGCGTTCCCAGTTAAACCAATCCAAATGCAGTTTTCAGATTTTCTGGCAATGTTTTTCAGAAGAAAATTTTGATTACTTTTATTTTTTGAAAATTTGAATTTCAAATTTAATAATAATGAAATCTTTAGACATCTCATATCAAGATGGCTTAAAAATTCTCAGTCAGAAACAGGACTTTCTATTTTGGTTTGAAGATAATCATTTTGACTGACCTAAACCAACTTTGTTTCTGTCAAAATAAACTTCTTATCTGTACTTATAACCATATATATATGTGTATATATATATTTATGATACACAAGCATATACACATGTATCAACTGTACAGTTATTTCCCCATCAGCTTTTGCAATTTAGCCACTGCGTGGCTTAAAAGCTGATCGATTTTTAATTTATAATATAATATTAAGACAATTTCTGAGCAATACCAAGTAGTTGGTATAAATGGGATCAGCATATTTTAGTTGTCTAACCTGTTTAGATACACATCTGGTGAACGTATTAGAGAATTGTCTGTATTTGCAAGCACATAGCACTATTTTAAATTTGATGTGTAAAGGAAACGGCAATGTTTTCAGAAACAACTAATGAACAGAAGAATAATATTATGAGTTGATATGCTCTACTAATGTTTTCTTGAGATAATAAAAAGCATGGAAAAATAATATATGAAATTGCACTGAGATAATGAGAGGACATAATGAGATCTAAGCTCTTTAGACAAAAAGTTTGAGTAAAAGCATGTGGGGTACTTTTCAACTAAGAAACATGACAGTAAAACACTTTGATTCTCTCATTTCTTTTAGCAGATGAGAAATGCTAATATATAAACAGAAAATAAGCTCTAAGATCTCCCTGTCTGTTCAAAGCTCTCCCCTCATTAAAAGCCCAATGTGAGTTTTGATCTGTTGACACAGTATGAATAGAAGCTATAGAGATCACAGCTATTTCTATCATTTATTTTACTAGTAATAAAAGGACTTAGGTATAAAGAACACAGATACAAGAACAAATAGATTACTCAGGGGTAATAAATTAATATGCATATTATGAGTGACAATGGTAAGGTATTTCACTCTGGAAAAATAAACATTGTTATTCTCATTTTCTCAGTCTAAAATCTACAGTGAAGCTGCCAATTTAAGTTCAATTATTTGTTTTTGTTTGTTTGTTTTTTTGTTGTTTCCCTTTTTCCCCTACCTTTAAAATTATTCTTTTCAGCAGTTCAAATCCCCACAAAATACATGTTTATCAAACTCAAACTTGCCATGAAAGCTCAAAACATTTTAAACTTATTTAAAAAACAAACAAACAAGAGTTGTGGGTTTTAGTTTATAAAACAAAGTTAAACACATTTTCAGTAGCAAGAGTTTTATGAGTAAAATTCACGATCTTAAGTAAATGGTTCCTTCTTTGCAATTTTCAGAGAATAAAGGGCTAGCCTTCTTGGACTGTGCTCTTTGAGTGAAATCTATTCAAGCACATTTTAATTTACTGAAAGTTATTGGTTGTTAGCAGTGCAGATGGTTCTTGGTAAGATCTAAGACAATGCAGAATTTATGTCATTGCTCTGTGAGCTTGCTCATGTTACCAAAAATGCTTTAGTTCAATGAAGCAAAGACAAAATTTGTGCCTGTATCTGCTGATTTACGGTTTAATATTGGACTCCCGCAGTTTCCTTATGAATCAAGTACATCAATGTGACAATGACATTGATAGAATTTCTTTTCCATCTCAGAATATACATATAATTTAACCAGTGTCTTCACCCACACTGAAAAGAAAATGTTAAAACTTTTTGTAGCCTGAGAGCTGACAATTTAGTTTATCAGATTGTAATGGCCTTTACAACCTTGGAGATGTAATGGTCTTTCCCTTTCAAATCTCTGAAAGTAGTGTCTTCCAGAATAATTTGGATGAGGAATTTCAATTTCATCTTCATAAAAGACAAGGCAGGATCTTTATTTATGAATGCTTTATTATTGTTGTTGTTGTTGTTATTATTTTCAGATCATAAAAAGGAAGGATATATATGTATATATATTAACTCACCTGGCGTGAGATGATTAAATTTGGTTATAACCCTGTGAGAACCTGATTTATTTCTAGGGTGTCTGTTATAGACTGCCCAACCAGTATGAAGAGGCAGATGAAATATTCTGTAAGCAGCTGGGAGAAGTCTCACAATCACTAGCCCTTGTTCTCATGGGGGACTTACTTATCAGATGTCTGCTGGAAATACCATGCATCAGAGAGGAAACAGTCTGGGAGGTTTCTAAAGTGTGCGGAAGATAACTGACACAGCTGGTGAGTGAACCAACCAGGGAAAATTCCCTGTTGGACTTTTTGCTTGTGAACAAAGAATAACTTGTGGTTGATGTGAAAGTTGGAAGTCAACTTGGGCACAGCAATTATGAATTAAGAGAGAGTTTATGACCTTTGGAAGAAGGAGCAGGCCACTCAGGAGGACTATAAATATGTCATGAGACTGTACAGGGAGAAAATTAGAATAGCCAAAGCCCAACTTGAGCTCAGTCTGGCTGCTGCCATTAAGCTAAATAAAAAATGTTTTTATAAATACATAAACAAGAAAAGGAGGACAAAGGAGAATCTCCACTCAGTCATGGATGTGGGGGGGAACAGTGATAAGAGATGAGGAAAAGGCTGAGGTACTTAATGCCTTCTTTGCCTCAGTCCTTAGTAGTAATACTGGTTGTTCGCTGGGTACCTAGCACCCTGAGCTGGTAGATAAGGATGGGGAGCAGAATGAAGCCCTTATAATACAAGAGAAAATGGTTAGTGACCTGCTACACCACTTAGATATATATACAAGTTTATGGGACCAGATGGGATCTACCCAAGGGTAATGAAGGAGCTGGCAGAAGTGCTCACTAAGCTGCTTTCCATCATTTAACAGCAGTCCTGGCTATCAGGGGAGGTCCCAGCTGACTGGTGACAAATGTGGTGACCATCTACAAGAAAGGCCAGAAGGAGGACCTGGGAAAGGTACAAGGTTGTTACTCTGACTTTGGTGCTTGGGAAGGTTATGGAGGTAATCACCTTGGGTGCCATTGTGCAGCACATACAAGACAACCAGGTGATCAGCCCAGTCAGCATGGGTTTATGAAAGGTAGGTTCAGCTTGACTAACCTGATCTTATTTTGACAAAGTGACACTATTCAAGGGAAAGACTGTAGATGTGGAAAGACTTAGTCTAGATAGGCTTTTAACTTTTGACTCTCTTTCCCACAACATTCTTCTGGAGAAACTGTTCAAGACTGGGATGGAATCTCTATAGAGGGATCCATATAGGCTGGCTCAACAGGCTTAGGCCAACTGTATGCAGTTCAACAGGGCTAAGTGCCGGGTCCTGAACCTGGGGCACAACAACTCCATGCAATGTTATAGGCTGGGGGGAAAAGTGAATGAAAACAAGCCAGGAAGAAAAGGATCTAGGGGAAATTGGTTGACAGCTGTTGAACATGAGCCAGCAGAGTGCTCATGTGGCCAAGAA
This sequence comes from Oxyura jamaicensis, assembly GCF_011077185.1. Classification (NCBI taxonomy): domain Eukaryota; kingdom Metazoa; phylum Chordata; class Aves; order Anseriformes; family Anatidae; genus Oxyura; species Oxyura jamaicensis. Next base: position 99,493,736 of record NC_048894.1, on the reverse strand, counting down.
TGCCAACAGTGTCCTTGTTTGTATCAGAAATAGTGTGGTCAGTAGGACTAGATAAGCAATTGTCCCCTTGTACTTGGCTTTGGTAAGGCTGCATGTTGAATACTGTGTTCAGTTTTGGGCTCCTCAGTACAAGAAGGACATTGAGATGCTAGAGCATGTCCAAAGGAGAGCAACAGAACTGGTGAAAGGTCTAGAGAACATGTTTTATGAGAAGTGGTTGAGGAAACAGAGATTATTTAGCCTATAGAAAAGGAGGCTCAGGGGAGACCTTATCACTCCTTACAACTACTTCAAGGGAGGTTGTGGAAGGGTGGGTGTAGATCTCTTCTCCAGTGAAGAAAATTTTCTTCACTAAAGTGCTGTGAAACATTTGAACAGGCTGACTAGGGAAGTAGTTGAATTACCAACCCTGGAGGTATTCAGAAGTCATGTTGCTGTGGTGGTTAGGGACATGTTTTAGTAGTAGACATGGCAATGCTAGGTTAAAGGCTGGTTAAAGGCCCTCCCCTCCCCTCCCCTCCCCTC
>NC_048894.1:99491816-99492811 GCF_011077185.1 Oxyura jamaicensis | reverse complement strand
CCTCTCCTCTAATGAAAAATAATTTTCATTATTTTCATTTTAATTTCTTGAAAAGATGAGTGGACATTTCTGTTTACAAACTGAAGGGAACAGTCAATTAGAGATGACAATATGAGTTCAAATTAAATTGAGATCCTCAAATTCATGCATGATAAATTGTCGGATGTTACAAAATATTTCATGCAATTTTTCAGTTAATTGAGGATGTTTGTATGTAGAACACAAAGATTGAGTTCAAATCTATTTCCCATGAAATTAGTGCTAACAGGAGTAAAAGTCTTCATGATGCAGCAAAGAAGGGCACATCATATTGTGTGCTCAACGATATGGTTTATCCAAATAACAATAAGGTATTGACAGGTTTACATAGCTTGTAGCTTGTAGCTTTACAAAGCAAGATTCTTTATTCAGTTCCTAAATTGCTTATCTTTTCACTCAGAGTTATGTGGGAATATCACTAGCACAAAAACCCGTTTCCACTACATTGAAAATTACCTAACTGGAAAAAAAAAATATTATGCAAATTAAGAAAAAGTTGGAAAAAAAAAAACGAAAATCAAACAAAACTAGAAAGAAAATTTAAGAAAACTGAAAGTAGGGAAATGAGAAAAAGGAATTAAGATCTCTATGATTTAATAATATTATTAAAGAAAATAATTGTTTACTGTGGAAAGACTTTAAACTGTCTTAGTGATAGAACTGCATATTGGATCCCCAAGACCTGTGTAATATAAAATTATGACAAAGTGATGCAACGTTCCCCTTAATTTGTTACAGTGCACGTCAGCTTAGATGGAAGAAAAGTGTGTTAAATTATCAACTAGCAATGTAACTTACGGTTTTCAACCTGAAAGTAAAGATTTTTATATTAAATGTTATTTTAAAGTACTTTTCTTTTCTTTTCTTTTCTTTTCTTTTCTTTTCTTTTCTTTTCTTTTCTTTTCTTTTCTTTTCTTTTCTTTTCTTTTCTTTTCTTTTCTTTTCTTTTCTTTTCT
>NC_048894.1:99489202-99491716 GCF_011077185.1 Oxyura jamaicensis | reverse complement strand
TTTCTTTTCTTTTCTTTTCACAGATTAATATTCAGAGGCATTGACAAAGCATCTCAAAAAGCCAAGATCTTAGCATCAGACCTTTCAATAAGTAAACAAATCATGTGCTTAACTTGGACACCTGAATTTGAAAATTTATATTCTCCCATGGTATTCGAAAGAGAAATTTTCTATTCTACAGAAATTTTGAAGGCTTTTTTAAAATTATTATTTCTGTTTCTTTTGTTTGTTTGTTTGCTTGTTTATTTGTTTTAGGTTTTTCCATTTTCAGATAACAAAAGGAATGTAAATTTCCAGCTATGTCACTGATGGCTACTGTAGTTTTGTCACACTGCCAGTTGGGAACCTTCTTATTATAATATAAGTAAATAAACATTAGATGGCATAATCATATTGTGGATCTCTCTTACTCAGTGTGTATTTAAAAATTTAGCATGTTCGCTGGACTTTTAGTGTTTTCATTCTACAAAGCATATGTGATACAGAGTGCTATCAGCTTTATTTCTTCCAGAACTATCCAGAACTATCCATGGCTCTCTGCTTAGCCATTAGAAAAAAAATCTTGATTCTGAGTTGAATAGCATGAACAACAATTATTTATTGGAAAATGTGCATTGAAGCGTTACTGGTTCCTCATTAACCTTTTTTTTTTTTTTCTTTTTCTTCTTTTTTTTTTTTTCCCAATAAAATTATCATAGAAAAATCTCAGAGAAATTAATTCCCACATATATTTTTATATGACATTATGATATCTCATTCAGTGAAATGGATAAATGAAGACAATCTTTCAAGAATGGAGCCTAAAGTTACTCTGTCTTAACATGATTAAATCTCAATCACTAATGCTCAGAGGTACTGATAACTTGTATCACTCAAGCTGCAGACATCAAATGAATACATAAATATCATGTCTGAAAGATGCACATTTTCCTGAGATGGCGTGGGTGTCTTCCTTTCCCAAACATTTATATTTTAAGTGTTTGTAAAATAGGGGACTTATAAAAAAGATGGAGAGTGACTCAATCAGATAATAACAAGACAAGGGGGAATGGTTTTATACTAAAAGAGGGGAGATTTAGATTAGAGATTAGGAGGACATTCTTCACTCAAAGGATGGTGAGGCATTGGAACAGGTTGCCCAGAGAAGCTGTGAATGTCCCATCCCTGGAAGAGTTCAAGGCCTGGTTGGATGGGGCTTTGAGCAACCCAACCTAGTAGAAGATGTCTCTGCCCATGGCAGAAGTGTTGGAGTTACATGACATTTAAGGTCCCTTCCAACCCGAGCCATTCTATGATTCCATGATTCTATGAGTCTCTATGATTCTATGATTCTATGATATTATTCTGTGGCTTCATATCAGATGACATTTACTTTTTTTTTTTTTTTTTTTTTTTGATATTCAGAAGAGAATGAAGAGGAAGGGGTTGAGAGAACAAAATGCTCACACTGCCCTGTGTTTATTGTGGAGAAGACAAGCCAAAAGGTATCACCTTGTATTCCATGCTTTGTGGTGGACTTGCTGTCTATCAGTGACTGTTCCATAGCTTCAGACCAGCTCCTGAGAAAGCTCTGATTTTATCCCTGCTATAAGAAGTTCCATTCTGCTTGAGGTGTTGTGTTAAAGGACAGGACCTAATCCCCCTTGAGTTCCAGCTTGTCTTCAGATATCAGAGGAGCAGGGGCTGGTTGGGCTTAAATCCTGAGCGATGCCCAATTCAGCATTGAAGTCCAATTGCATTCAATATACCGAAGTACCACAATCACAGTTGACACATAGTGCGATGCACCTTCAGTCTAGAAGATTAATGATTGGTGTAGTTTATGGTAACAACAGGAGTAGAGGTTCTTTTGGATTGCTGGTGACAAACACTGGCTGCAAAGCAAGTGCAAATACCAAGAATATGACAATCACAACCAACTACATATAAGTTAACTTACCAAACAACTCTACAGAAAGTGCCACGTTTCCTAGGGAAGCCTCAGTATAACCGAGGGTTTGAATCTCACCCAATAAGTGTCCCTATGGGAGGGAAGAGACAGTCAGCCCATCGACTGACCCCAGAGGTCATCGATGTCCTCATGACTTCTCTGTGATTATATCTTTCCTAACATTTTTCTTCTCTTGTGACATCTTTATACAATTTTCTTACTTTTAGGTGGAGCTTGAGTGACTCTAGTCATACGTATCTTCCTTATGATTGGTATAAAATTTTCTCACTTTTGCTTTAAAGGTATAAATTAAAGAAATTCAGACCGCATACTCAGTGACAGGTGGTGGAACCTTGGAGGCAAGTAGACTTTGGATTGGAGGTGTGTTTTAGCATTATAATGATATTATAAGGAGCAAAGTTCACCCTGAGAACATGATTTTGTTATCTGTTCGGATCAGGGATGACCATGCAATCTATCAGTTCCATAGTACCATCAAGTTCACCATCCCTGTGGTGGTATCATAGAGCTTGGTGTCTCCACTCCACTCCACTCCACTCCACTCCACTCCACTCCACTCCACT
>NC_048894.1:99454144-99489192 GCF_011077185.1 Oxyura jamaicensis | reverse complement strand
CTCCACTCCACTCCACTCCACTCCACTCCACTCCACTCCACTCCACTCCACTCCACTCTCTGTGCTATTTCTCTTAGAGGCAGCACAACAACACTGGTGGTGCAAGTATCTAAGGCTGCAAGGTATGTTGCCAAGGGGACTATCATGGAACAGATTCCTTGCATATCTGCCACATCTCAGCCTGAAAGTTTCCTCAGTGTTAAACCTTATCTTAAAATGTGGACACGTCTTTAATCTCAATAAGTCACCTCCAGCAATTATTCCACACTGAGATTTGTGAATGGCATTTGCATTAACATGACCAAAATATGCTCTGTTAGGTAAGTGGGATTTGAAACTGTTGTGCTCCTTGAACTTTGTAAGGCTTTGAGGTTTTTTGAAGATCTACTTGTTGGACTGTACCTAGAATATATCACATTGCTATCTATATATGCATAGTTTGCTACTAAACTTAGAGAAAGTAGGATTGGATCTTTAAATGTTCTTCACATGTCATTTTGACTCACAGTGTTACTGCAGTATCAGTCTTACTTTGGTGTATACATACCTTTAAAATAGTCAGGGATTTAAGTTACTTTAATGCAAGTATTTCTTTAAAAGATATTACAATCAAAGTCAAGGATAGTTTTCTGTTTTGTATCCACTCTTAATTTCTTTTATAGTATTCCAGTGAAATATTTATTCTACTATGTACATAAAGTATTTTCAAGTTCAAAATCTATTCTTTGCATCATACTGAATAGTCATTCTAAGAAAAGGTGTCTGAGGCTGGGAGATGTTAAATAAATGATGAAAAATGCTTAAGCAAAGCAGTTGAAATCAAATTTTGTTTGAGAAATTATTGTGAACAGCAAAAGCCTATTCTTCCTGGAATAGGGCTCTGAGGAATATCAACAGCCAGGTTTCACGCAGATTGGTGAATAAGTCATTTATTTCTTCAGAGAGATTATCATTCCTCCTACCATTGTTTGTTCTTTCTACATCCTTTGTACGTAGTAATCTAATATCTCACACAGTTCCCTGATGTAGTCAAATCTCAGTAGAATGATTCTTTGTTCTTGCTTTCCTTCAGAAACAATTTTTCTATGAGACATATTTCCTTTACCTCATTACTCTATTCTGTTTAGACTAACATTTGTCTCTTGCCAGTTCTTTGATATTTTCTTTGTTACAGTGCAATTGCAGAATATCTTTATACTTCTGCCCTCCATGCCCATTTTTTATTTTTTTTTCTCATTGTACCCCAGACACCCTCATATCATATTTTTTTTTAGGGGATCTAAATACAACACTATTCAGAAGCATGCAAAGACCAACTGTAGATCAAGAATATGTTCGGTACTGCTTATTACTTCACCTATCAGTATCTTTTCACTTTTGGAGGAAGTGCAATTCATATCCTCCATTTTAATCATGGGTCAATGACCTCTTATTTTCATTAATTGCCTAGGAGTATACTTAGACCCCAAAACCAGCACACTCAACACTCACCAATAGAGTTGTAATTACAAAAAAAATGATTCAAGAATTGTCATAGTTAATCCACAGAGCTTGCTGTTGCTGAGTCTACTCTGCCAGTAGCTTTGCACCACTGTGTCCAAATGTAATGTAATGGCAATGGAACATTTCTATGTATAAACAGATATGTTAAAGAAGCAGTACTACCCTCTTCCTCTTGTGGGCTCTTTCATTCTACTTTCTGGGTGGAAATCTACTCAATAAAAATTATATAACATTGCTTTGTATAAAGGGAAACCTAAATCTATGGTTAATTTCATAGTAAAATGCACTATTTTTCTGTATTTGGACCTAAATCCAAATGGAATCTGAATACCCTGTATAATCATTTCCTGAATACAAAATGGCACTTTCATATGCATTGTGCATCTCTGTGTAGTCTCTTCCAAAAGACAAAGAACAAACATGCAATTTATCAAGTATGAATGATTAAAGACTGAGAGAAAGAAATTAGCAGAGTCAGAGAAGTTTTATTATTATTATTATTATTATTTTCATGGGCTCATCCTCTCCATCTTCCAAACTTATCTAATTCAGCATGAGTGGTTTGATGAAACTAATACTTTGAATTAAACAAGAACAGCTTTTTTTTTTTTTTTTTTTTTTTTTTCAGGGCTTTGTAAACATTGTCAGGTGTCAGAAGTTGAACAGTTGGGATGGACATCAGGTTGAAATTAGGCACCAGTTCTCTCCTTGCAGCAGGTAACTCCTCTGGCTTCTCACCACCCATACTGACAACCACCATTATCAGTGAAAGGAAACACAGCAGTGTGTGTTGAAAGCTTTGTACAGCTGTCATTCATAAGATAATAAAGCACTTACACATTTATTTAAACTTGTGAGAGGCTAGCATAAAGCCAGCTAGCCTATTCCCATGTCTAAAGACTTGGTTGGTTTGTTTGCTACAGCCTGGCTTCTAAACCTTTTGAAGTCAAATAAAAATCTGTATTACTGGTTTTCAATAGTCTTCACAATTAGTTAGAAATATCTGTTATTCACAGACATCACATAAAGTACCTCCAATGTCTAATGATGTTTGGAATAAAACCGTAAAGTCAAAAAATGCTTTATTACTTTCCAAAGGGGCTAGCTAGTCAGTATCCAAAACAAACACCATTATGAAAGTGGCCATTAGTTGCCCAGCATCTGGATGCCGCAGATACTGGGCTCCTTCTGGACATTTCCTTTGGTACATCATCCTTGAAATCCACTGCAATTAATGGCAGACCTGTCCACCTCACATTGGTTCACCTTACTCTAGGTTTTCTGGCATGTGAAATATTGTCATTCAGTTTCTGGCACATACTGAGATGATCAGTTCCCTGTCAGCCTTTGTCATAGCACTATGCAGCATTCCATATTTCTATCTCTGTGTTACTCCACTACTTCAAACTATTTTCAGGACAACACTAGAGGATACAAGCTAAATGTAGATCACTGATTTACTACAGCCATATCTCTACTTTTCACAGAATTTTGGAACAAATATTTCAAACACCCCTATTAAACTATTCTGTGATGACCATTTTGCTATAGTTCCATGCAGAGTCAAGAACACAGATCAGTATTTCCCAATACTCAGCTCCATATGTTATTCTATTCTTAATTAGAATTATAATTACATCCTCAAGTGCAGGAGGCAGAATGAATAAAGGAAGAAAAAATATATATTAATTATTCCTTAAAGCGTGAAAAGAAGCACATGTGATACGTTCTCTTATTTGACTCAGACACAGAAGAGCAATTTAATGTTGAACAATCATGATTAATTCTGGACACTTTCTAATTTTTCTATACTGATTTTATAACTTGCACATATAATATCAGCTTAAAGAATCAACCATACAATATATCTACACAGAAAAATTCAGAACAACAATTTAAAAATACATTAAACGCTTGTCCACTACTAAAAAACTTCTACTACCTCTGTGTTGTTTTGTAGGGACAAAGATACTTCACAAATAGGTATAAAACATGCAGTTAAAGTGATGTTTCTACTTTCTACTATTAATGTCAAATTTCAATTCTGTAATTAATATTTCTAAGTAAAATTAATTTATGACCAGACTGCTGGCCTGTTCTTAATATAATTAAAACAGAAATCTGACAATATTGTAAAGACTACAAATCTTCATACGTTTGGGTGTTGACACTGAAAAAGGACTTGATGGAAAATAATTAGAGAGAAGAAAAAAAAAAAAAAAAAAAGAATCATATTTCTGTAAATATTTGTAGGCTCTGGATTAAAAAGAAAAATCAATGATGATTGTGTTTTTGTTCCCTCCAAATCATACCATACAACCTATTAAAATAAGAAAAGTTTTAGTGCGCAAATTCTAAAGCTGCAACAAATCGATACTGATTAGATTTACAGTTTAACTGCAGTTTTTATAGTTTCCATCTGAGCATTTTCTCCCACATTATAGTTCTGGACAGATCTATACAATAGGAATTGCTTTAATCTCATTTACTGACAGGTTGACTACCACCATGCAATGCAATTTAGCTCTCACAAAGCCCAATATTTCTTCTCTCTCATTTATAGAAAAACTCACTTGGTTTCAAGTGAATGACATTGTACAGTAATTCACCACTAGCAGCTCTCAAGCTGTGAATTTTATAATCAATTTCTATCTATTGGCATGATCATTTGCATCCTGTTACATCCTTCATGCTCCAGTGAAAAATAATGTTATAAAATGTATGTTAGCAGTTAGCACCTACATGCACCTTTGCTGAGCCTTTCAGAAACTGTTTGCAAAGAATATCACCCTACACAGTAAAAAAGCCCACCACTTAATGTGATTGGAGAAACATTTCTTATTCTAGTACAATATATATTTATCTTGTGGCATTATCAGGCAAAAGGGCAAATGATACATACACTTTATTGACATGAGGCATCACTTGCACGTGAGGGTCACAAAACACGGAAAGACGGAAATTAGCTGCAATTTATAACTACTTGAATCTTTCTGAAATGATCTAGTGCTTCTTGCTGAGGTACGAAAAAAATCTTAGCCAGACATCAAAATTCTGCTATGCCTGTCCTTACAGGTGAGACTAAAAAAATTGTTCCCTTAGAGATTTATTCCCCCAGAAAGACTGCATTAAAAATAAATAAATAAAAAGGGTAAGTAAATAAATAAATAAAATCTTGCCTGTATTCTGAATAATCTGACTATAGGGCTGTGAAATGGTGAAGTACTTTTTAAAATGACTATTAAATTGTCTCTCAGAATGTTGTAAGCATCATGGGACTTAAGTTTATTATAAAGATCCATCACATCATACCCTAATGAAAAAGAAAAAATAATGAAATTCGAAACATCCCAGTTATTGAAGGTAGATCAGGCCTGAAAAATATTTGTTTAGAAATTAAGTTACGTAATATTCACTAACTTATGCACAAGTAGTTAATATATTGATTGCTTAATTAAGATTAGCACAATTGCCTGGTAGCAAACAAGGTTTAATCCACCCTTTCTCAGCTATTTCTAAGCTATCCTGTGCCAAAATAGAACTCTTGAACTTAGTGGCAAAATGTTTTTAATATGTGTTTAATTACTACTAGCTACCATAATTATCTTATTTCTTCCTGTTTAATATAAGATTTTTAAAATGCAAGCCACATAAACCTACATCACCAGGATGCCAATAACTCCCAACAATTGCTGACAGAGCAAGTTTCACCATTCTGTCAGTTTCTCAGCTGCAGCTTGATCCTTGGTAAATCCACAATGTACAGGCCCCAGACGTTACATGAGCTCTCTCATATCCTTTGTCACTGCACATTGCTTGTCTCCTAGGAGCTTGGAGTGTGCTGGAAACCATACCAAGCTGTGCTGCCATATGAATGAGACCTGACCTTCACCTTCACCTACTGATGATTTCAGTGACATGCAAGTAAATTACACTATAGCAATGCAGAAGTTTTCAAAAAAAGAGGATAAAAAACCAAACCAAACCAACCAAACAAACAACAACAAAAAACAACCAAACCAAACCAAAACAAACCAAAACAAACAAACAAACAAAAATGAAGTATAAGTTGCTGCTTATATGCTATACAGCTCCCCTGTACGGGGGAGGAAACATAATTAAATTGGTCAGAGTTACTTTATTGTTAAAAGAGCAGGTTAAGGATTTACTATACTATCACTGTTACAAACCAGAAAGACATTTCAGGTATTTTCTTCTACATAGTTTTCAGACTGTACATAGAATAAATTGTTCCAGCAAAATCTAGGCTTACCAATGATTCTGCAGCTTGTGGTTTTAGGATTTAAATTGCATGATTGTTTCCTTCTTGGAATTTTTTCTTCTATTAATTCACTGGTGATTTTCCCAGTCCACATGAAGTATGAGAAGACTGGGATAATAACAAAGATAAAATTGATTATAAGGTTGAGCAAATAAGGAGAAACAGTGTTTGAAAGAAAAGTGATGATTTGAGATATGTTCTTGTCTTCTTTTACTGTTTATCTCCTTCCTGATCTTAAGCTCCTTAATGGAACATTGGGCTGAATCAACTCTGACTTCTTTATGTGCTCAGTTGTGATCAGTTTTACTGCCAGGAAAAAAAAAAAAAAAAAAAAAGGAAGGGCATACAATACTATGGCAAATGTTGTACATAATATACTGTTCTTTCTTTAGAAACTCTATTACATTTAATCCTTAGAGACTCTAGTATGTTCATAGAAACATAGAATCATAGAATCATTAAGGTTGGAAAAGAACAGACCCCTGAGCATCCTCTTCTCCAGACCCCAGTTCCCTCAGCCACTCCTCATAGGACTTGTGTTCCAGGCTCTTCACTGGCTTGGTAGACCTTCTCTAGACCTGCTCCAGGGCTTCGGTGTCCTTATTGTAGTGAGGGCCCCAAAACTGAATACACTATTCGAGGTATGGCCTCACCAGAGCAGAGTACAAAGGGGACAATCATCTCCCTGGTCCTGCTCACTAATTCATTCCTGATACAAGCCAGGATGCCATTGGCCTTCTTGGCCACTTGGGCACGCTGCTGGCTCACGTGAGAGTCTACCAACATGTTCTTTTCCTCTGCACAGCTTTCATAGAATCATAGAATCATTAAGATTGGAAAAGATCTTCAAGATCATCTAGCCCAACCATCACCCTACTTCCAACGTCACCCACTAAACCACATCCCTAAGCACCAAGTCCAACCTTTCCTTGAACACCTCTAGGGATGGTGACTCCACCACTTCCTTGGGCAAGCTGTTCCAATTCACCAGCACTTATCCAATTCAATGGCATGTTGAACCTCATGCCATTGGCCTATGACCTTCGACCCATTCTGTCCAGGTCCCTCTTCAGAGCCTTCCTACCCTCCAGCAGATTGACATTTCCCCCAACTTGGTGTCATCTGCAAACTTACTGAGGGTGCACTTAATTCCTTCATCCAAATCATCAATGAAGATATTAAAGAGGATGGGCCCCAACACTGACCCTTGGGGAACACCACCGGTGACCAGTTGCCAGCTGGATTTCACTCTGTTCACCACCACCCTCTGGCTCCAGCTGTCCAGCCAGTTTTTAACACAGGAAAGAATGTACCTGTCCAAGCCATGAGTTACCAGCTTCTCTAGGAGAATACTGTGGGATACCATGTGAAAGGTCTTGCTGAAGTCTAGGTAGGCTACAACAACAGCCTTTCCCTCATCCTCCAGGTGGGTTACCCGGTCACAGAAGGAGATGAGGTTAGCCTCCTCCATCTCTTCATCCTGGTTTGGCAGGCTATAACATCCACAAGGATGTCCTCATTGCTGGCCAACCCCCTCATCCTTAACCTTATCATTCCCAACCCTGAGTTCAACAGCATTAAAACACTCTCTAATATAGAGAGTCATGCCAACACTCCTCCTTTATTGTCTGTCCCTTCCGAAGAGCCTGTAGGCATCCACTGCAGCACTCCAGTCATGGGAGTGGACCCCAAGTTTCATTGATTGCAACTAGGTCATGGTTTGCCTGCCGCACAATGGCTTCCAGCTCCTCCTGTTTGTTGTGCATGGTGTATGCACTGGTTTAGATTCACTTCAGTTGTGCCATTAACCTCACCCCTCAAACCCTGGCATTGCTTCCCCAGGCTCATCTCTGTCAAGCCTCATTTCTTCTCTGTCCCCCTTCATACCTAGTTTAAAGCCCTCTTGATAAGCCCTGCCAGCTTCTGGGCTAGGATCCATTTCCTGCTTTGAGACAGGTGGGACTCATCAGCAGCCATCAGGCCATTGCCTCGTAAACCTCCCCACGATCAAAAAATATATAAATTTAAAAAATTCCTGCGATGGCACCAGCCTCTCAGGCATGTATTGGTCAGCTGGGCTTTCCAGATCTGCTCAGTATCCCTCCCTACCACTGAAAGGATACAGGAAAACACTACCTGTGCACTCACTCCATCCACTAACTGCCCCAATCCCCTGAAGTCCCTTTTGATAGCTTTCAGGCTTCTCTCAGTGATGTTATCACTGTCAGCCTGAATTATCAGTAAGGGATGATAATTGGAGGAGCAAACCAGGCCAGGAAGTTTCCTGGCAATGTCCCTCACCCGGGCCACAGAGAGGCAGCAGATTTCCCCACGGGTAGGGTCTGGCTGACATACAGGGCTCTCTGCTCCCTTCAGAAGGGAGTTGCCTATGACAAATATGCTTCTTTGCTTCTTGATAGAGGAAGTCTTGAGGTGTGGAGTTGACATCCTAGCCCTAAACAACCTTTCGTGTGGACCTTCCCCCATATCCTCATCAACTTGTCCGTCAAGCTCCAGAGCCTCAAACCTGTTGTGTAAAGGCACCTGGGGAGGCTAGGCAGGTAGGGAAGGGGCTTTCCTTCAACTCTGAGCTGTTTGCATTCCTCTCCATCTCTCAGATCCCCTCCCTCCCTGCCTGATAGCGATGGGGCAGGGGGTCCACCATTATTTGGGGTGTGTCACCCCAGTGCCTTTCTCTCAGGCATGGCAGGGTGTTGCTCCACCAGCCTAACTCCTGCTCACGTTCCTGGATAGTACTTATTCTTTCCACCTCCTCCTGCTCTGCCACCAGGCTGATCAGATCCTCCACCTTCTCGCACCTCATGCAGGCAGTATCTCTGTCACCCACCATTGGAAACAACAGGCTCAGGCACTCCCTGCAGCCAGAGAACAGCCAAATCTTTGGGCAGGCACATGGTCTGGATTGCTACAGTCCTTTTGGTGAGGGCTTTGGTGACCGCTTGCCGCCTGGTGGTGACCATGGCTGGGTTTGCCTTCTGGGAGATAGCCAATAGATGAGACAGTATCCGGAGTGGCAAGGGATCCTCCACCCTGGCTGCTTGCCATTCCTGCACACACTGCTGTGCAAACTGCCATGCCAGGTACCACATCCTGTTTGCCCTCCCTGTTCACTGAGCTCCTGGTTGCCTGGGGCTGTCTTTGTATGACAGAGGTATGGGGGTGTTTTTGGCTCATCAGCCACCCTCACAAGTTGGTGCGACACTCACAAGGAGGTGCTTCTCCTCGTCAACCACCCTCACAAGAACTGCTGGATCCCAGTGGCTCCCTCAGCTGACTCAGAAAACCCCTTGCACACAACAATCCCCTGCTTCACTGCAGAATGTGTCTGCCCTGGAGCCAATTGCCTCGGCAATATTATTCATATTATTATAATCCTTTTGTATTTACTTATATATATAAGTAAAAAATATTCTGCTGCTTTAGTGTTTCATGCTGAATATTGTAAATGGTTTGGAAGTCCAGTCATCTTTTCACATACATTGAAACCGGTTTCTCTAAAAAATATTAAAAACATATATTTGAAATGCAGTCAATTGCCTATTTTATAGCTCTGTTGGAGCTATAGGTCCTTGTCCATTTTCTTTTTACCTCACTGAAGAAGACAGATGCTTCTCTGAATCATGATTAATATGCCACATAATGGCCTCAATCCAAAATTTCTTTCAACAAGAATCATAACCAGTCCATATCCACCCAATAAACCTAATTGAAAATGTTGGCAATGAGAATGTCATTTTAATTATTTTTTATTGCCATGGGTCAACAAGAAAATTTTTATTTAAATAGTAACCATTTTACACTTTTGAACATTATTTTATTTTTATTTATTTTATTTTATTTTATTTTATTTTATTTTATTGGGTAGGAGACTCAGAGTTGTTTAGTAAATGATCTCTTCAATACATTATTTTCTTTACAACTATATTGGTCATTTACTAACATTTTATAGTAATATTATATGTTTAATGATGTTTTTAATTGTCATTTTTTCAATTTGGACTCAGCTAAAGTTTATCCCTTTAGATTAACTACCAATTACTTCACTGATAGAATTCCAGATGTACTATGGACACACCATATAAATTAAATTACTCATTACTTGTGAAAAACAAAACAAAACAAAACAAAACACCCTCAGTTATTAATGTGTTCTTTTCTGAGTTGTTGTTTATTTCTGTTCATTATAAATGATTTATGTGATTCATTAGATTGTGGTAATTATCATTTTAGACTCATAACTCTGTTATTTATGCAATCTTTGCTGTTGTTGATGAAGTACACTGCTATTTACAAGTCAGGTTTGATAAGTTGTAGATAAAGAATAATAAAACCACTCAAATCATCTTTAAAGGACAGAGAAATGTGTTGTGTTTTATTCCTAAATACTGCTTATCTTGATATTAAAAGAAAAATGCATTGTCTCTTAAGATGAAGAAAACAGTGGAAAAATAAGAGTTTGACTCTGTTACAGTATTGTTTTTAGACTAAGCAAAATAGCTTAAAAATAAATGATAATAATAATAAAATGTGAACAGCTGTGTAAATATCACATTTTCATTATTATTAAGAAGAGAGTGCCCAGTTTAACATATCAATACAGGAAGATATTAAATGGTGCATTATCATACTAACCAGTGACCAATGGTTATCTCCACTCCTTCCCCAATTTATTCAACATTTTTTCCCTTTCCCTGCCTTCAGCTTGGCTGTGTATTACACTCGAAGCCACCAGCCTGTATTTTAGACTAGGATCCAAGCCAATATACCTACTGTTTTTAGCTGATTTCTCCAGTTCCAAGGAGTTACAAGTGATTCTCCAGTTCCAAAGTCCCATCTGATTTCTTCCTGTTCCACTATAGAAAGCCATTTAGAAACTCCTGTATCTGTACATCCGTGCCTTTACAGAATCTTTTGAATGACAAAGCTGAATAATTTGTTTCTCTGTCCTATTCCCTTATTAGGGTTTATGGTTTGAATTTTCTTCACTTTTTTTTTATTTTATTTTTTTTTCCCAAAGTACTGATTATTAGTTTTATACAAAGATGAAAACAAAAAAACAAACACAACTTTATTCCGTTACCTGTTTGTATTTGTTAATGATTAATTTCAAACACCAGACACAAAACTGACCAAACAGGAAACAAATTTTATATTCCTTTCTACAATCATAAAAGACTGATAAAATCATAGGAAGAAATAAAAAACTTAGCTCAGATTTCGAATCAGAAAAGCAAAAAATTTTCTTCCTTTGTTAGCATAACTTTTAAAAATCTAAAACGGAGATTTTGATGAGAAGATTATTAAGTAGAAAAAAATATTTCTATTGGAATTTCAATTTTATTTTTTTTAAATCATCAAGATGGAAATACAGTTAACAAACACAATGGCTTAATGCTAGGAAAAGGGATGTTTTTATAGCCTAGTAAGTTGTAGTGGAGATATTTTTAAAAACTAATGTGAGTCAAAATAATCAGTAGGGAAGTTAAATTCTTATAAAGGCAATTTGGCAAAGAGTTTACAGTTCTGGCAGCAGGGGAAAGAAAAAGCAATTTTTTGTCTTCCAGTTAATTGTCTTGAGTTACAGTCTGAGTGCAGCTGACATTTATTGTTTTGCAGACTGGAAATGTGCAATATTTATCATTATTGTTTAGATTTAAACCTACAGCTGACACGAAGTACACCACCTGAGAGACCAGGGAACCAGATAATATTATAGAACATTCACAGAAGGTAGTCTTTGAGCATGTTAAAAGCAATTATGAAAATATTTTTTTAAGTTGTTGGTCTAAGGCAGTCTCACATTCAGCAGATTTTTTTTTTTTTTTTTTTTTTTTTTTATTGTGTATATACTTGTGTCTTCTTAAATTTCTCCCCAATTTTGTCTTGCCTTTGTAGAAGGCCCAGGTTCTTAGAGCTGAGATATGCACTGAAGGTACCACAATTTAACAAGTCATGCTGTGTCACTCAAACAACAGCATACCCGATTACTACAGGAGTCATTCAGCTTCACTTGCAGCAGATGAGACCTAAATAATACCAAACTCCCTCACATCTGTGGTGGATCAGTGGTATCAGTAGAAATGTGCTTATGTGTATAAGTCTTAATACATGTCAGCACGACTTTCGCAGAGAGGTTACACATATACAATGTGGGGCTATATTACACAATACAATGTGGGGCTGTGAAAACAGGCAGTGATGTCTCTGAGGTTGTATCAAGCCCCACACAATGCATAACAAGCCTTTCCCAGAACATCAAGGGCTGCAATCTGCTCCTCTATACACGTACTACTTGGCACACTATTCCTGTGCTTCTCCTTGCCTTCATACTAGTTGTGTATACTGTAGGCAAGGAAAGATTATTCTGTTGTTACGTGGCTGTGAAAGTTTGTGGCACCAATATTAGTAACAATTAATAAATGGTTCAGAAAACTTGAATAGACACCAGCCTCATCTGCAAATAGTCTCAATAAGGCATGACACTGCTTCCTGCATGGATAATGTCTATACCAAACAAGGGAGACTAAACAGTAATTCTTGGATCAAAATACTCTAGAAATTAAATAGTTACATTTCTCTTGGGTTTTGGTACTTTTTTAAAAGTATAGAGGTAGATAACAGTTATAGCAGGGAACATTTCACAGACTGGTATATATTAAGGAAAATGGCACTCCATAGTCAAAGGTATCAAAACTATAACGATTGTGCCCACTTAACACACTGCAGTCTGCACTAGTAGTTTTGGCTCTATTTTCTCAGCCTTTCCCTGACTTACCTCAGTGGAATATGTAATATCTTATTTGGTATATATCGCAAAAACCTCTGTATAAGTGTGGTGGTTTTATCCAGCTGGGTAGCTGAGCTCCACCACAATTGTTCTTTCACTACCCTTCCTCAAACGGAAAGGGGGAGAAAATGTGAGGAAAAAGGCTCAAGGGCTGAGACAAGGACAAGATCACTCACCAATTACTGTAATGGGCAAAACAGATTCAGCACAGGGAGATTAGAGAAATTTGGGAAACAGACAGCATAGGGAAATTAGAGAAATGTATTACCTATTACTAACAAGCTAAAGAAGTGAGACACAAAGAAAACAAAATAAAAACATCTCCCCCCATCCACCTCCTCCTCCGAGCAGCACAGGGGAGCAGGGGAATGGGGGTTGTGTCAGTCTATAGTACTTCACCTCTGCTGCTCCTTCACGGTTACTCTCTACCCCTGCTCCACATGGAGTTCTTCCCACGGAAAGCCATCTGTCCTGAACTGATCCAGGGGGCTGACCACAGGCAGCACTCTTCAAGAACTGCTCCAACATGGTTCTGTATCATGGGGTCCACCTGTCAGGAACAAACTGCTCCCCCACAGGCAGCAGTGCCCCCCAGACCCTCTGTTCTTGTGTGGGCTCCTCTCCATGGGCTACAGCTCCAGCCCGAGACCTGCTCCTGCGGGACTCTCCATGGGCTGCAGCCTCCTCCATGCCACATCCACAAGCTCAACCGGGGGCTCCTCCACAGGCTGTAGCATGGAGATCTGCTCCATGTGGGACCCATGGGCTGCAGGGGGACAGCCTGCTCCACCAGAGGCTTTTCCACAGGGGAACTTCTGCTTCAGCATCTGGAATATCTCCTGTCCTCCTTCGGCACTGACCTTGAGGTCTGCAGGGCTGTTTCTCACTCCTCACTGTCCCAGATGCTGTTGTGCAGAAGTTTTTTTGACTCTTTCTTAAACCTGCTCTCACAGAGGTGCAAACAAGATCGCTATTGGCTCGGCTCTGGACTTTGGAGATGGATGAAACTATCCCTTATCTAAGGTAGGGAAGGTTCTGGATTCTTCTCGCAGATACCACCCCTGCATTTCCCTGCTAGCAAAACCTTGCCACGTAAACCCAATACAATAAGTAACAAAAATAATTTATGCTACAAAGAAAAGTCAACAGAGTTCATATTCGAAAACCGTAATCAGAGTCCAAACTTTTCTAGTTAGCAGTGTATGTACTTTACAATGATTTCCTACTATACTGGGTCTGGCTGAAGTGGAGTTAAATTTCTTCATAGCAGCCTGTACGGTGCTGTATTTGAGACTGGTGACCAAAATTGTGTTGATAAAACACCAATATTTTGTTTGTTCCCGAGCATTACATGCATAGCACCAAGTCTTTCTCTGTTTCTCACACTGCCCTTCCAGATAAAAGCCTGGGGGTGGTCGAGAGGTTGAGAGCGTACACAACCGGGACAACTGACCTACCCTGACCAAAGGGATACTCCACACCGTAAAATGCTGTGCTCAGCAATAAAAGCTGGCAAAAAGAAACGGGCTAGGAGTGTGTGTGTTGTGTGAACAACATGACTTATAAAGTATGATTTTATGATTTGCATAACAGAGATCTTTACTTTCTAAGCCTGAAACCAATCTTTCTGTTCTGAACAAACAATAAATTACATTTATAATGGCTTGAAGAAGCAGAAGGTGAGAAAACAAAATTCCTGTTCATGTTTAATCAGTAATTTTAAAATGAAAGGCTACAAAGCATGAATGTTTCCATTTAATTAAATGAATTGCATTTTATTTTTATGAACTTTATTTTTAATAAGGCACTATAGCCCAATTGGAAAAGTTGGGCTGTAAGTCATTGAAATTAAGTTTGGGCTTTCATTCTTGTTGAAATGATATCAACGTTTTCTGGCATTTGCATATTTTTGCCATTGACCTCTTCCTTGAGATATACAACAGAAATATACACAAGGAAATTCAATTCAGCATGATGTAAATAAGAGAAGTTAAGGAATCTCTACTTAAGCAAGTTATATTTGACATTCATCAGGAGTTGTATTAAAAGCTTTCTTATTTTGGCATTCTCTGCTGTTCTTATTAAAGGAGACTTTGAGAAACACATTAGAAATGAAGAAGAATTATAGAGTTTTATAAATGAGATCTCACACCTTTTAGTGGGAGGGGAGAGTGGAAGTTGATACATCTACAATATACTCTCTTCATTTACTTCACACTTGAAATTTTAGCTTTAATTTTGAGGTTAGTTCATAGTTGAGGATAATACACCTCAGAAAAGGTATAAAACATTATTAATATGAGATATTATTAAACCATGTTCTCCACAGTTTTGTAAGAGAAATTGGGATATAAAATTTTATCTCTTTTTTTCTATGTGAACAGTGATATTTGTGTACATGCATATTTACCAAATGTGGATTTTGCATTCTACCAAAACTTTAATAGTATTTTGCTTAAAGTAAGAGATTGGTTACACATGCTATAATAATAATAATATTTGGTCCATTGTAGAGGCAAAATAAATAACTTTTTATGGCACATTTGTATATTGAGGATTTTGCATTTTTTTTTTTTTCATAATATTCAATTTCACTAAGCATAAATGATTTGAAACTCTCCATTAAAGTTCTATATTTTAAGAAAAGTTCTTGTATTTCCATGGAAATAATTCAGTCATATTAAGAACAAAGCTACATTACATGAAGAAAATGTCTGCCATATTTATAGATTATTAAAATTCATACTTTTAAATAGTTTTAGTATGTTCATGCCTTGAAACAGAGACTGAAAGAGAAAAACGTTTTTTATTTAAAACAGAAAACAGAAAAAAAAATGTATTTACATACCTTTGAAAAATATCAGTTACCACAAGTATAACAGAGATCCATTAGATTTTGGAAATAATATTTTCAAGGATCTCTGAAATCAGAGCATATTTTACTGTCCAAAATTCTTAAATAGGGACTGAGGAAAGTCAGATATAGTTGAAGACCTTTGTCAGAATGAAACAACACAACACTGGAGAAGACAACTCAGAGGATAGCCTGCATTGGCCTTTTCCCAGTTAAATATGGATATTAAAAAAGACAAATTGACTGTGGTAAGGAGTTGGCACAGTGACCAGGAGAATGGTGAGACTGGATGAGAGTAGGGTTTATACTGGACTGTGGTCAGGAAAGCAGAGCTGCAGTGAATGGACATAAGCTGTCAGTGAATGACAGGAGAACAGCAGTATCTTGGGTAGACACACATTTTTACAGACAGGTGCAACTGAGTCCTGGTAATGCTCCAAGAAGATCTGAACTCAATCTGCCTATACATTGAAGTGCCTGGAAGCCATTTATTTGTGTGGAATGTTTGTGACTTAGCAGCAATGCTGAGAGTCAGGAAGCATAAGCTCAAGTCCATCAGTGTATACTTCCACATTTCTACACATCTGCATGGCCTGAAGCACAGGCAGAACTAACTTGACTTACTGGAAAAAGCTTTGTAAGCACAGTCCACAAAGCTAATTGACAAAGGTACCTACCTTTCATAAGGTAAGGATATGTATTTGTGATTGTTTTGAAAGGGCTGCAGAAATTATTACTACCCCATGAACATTCGTTACTGTTCCAAAACTGAACCCTATGTATATCTGGTTTTCTGCACAAATATCTCAACTACAATTAAAGTAGATAAAAGCTGTTATGACTGACTTCACACTGACATGAATTCAAGTCATGTCATACAATTATACATACAACTCAGCTGCAGAGGCACAAACCCCTGACAGATAGAAAGGAACTAACCACATTAGATTCTTTGTTTTCTAGATTTTTATCGATTAAAATGCAATTATTTACACAGATCAAGTCAATGAGCCTTGTGATGTATTAACATTACTGAAAAATAACATGATCCTGTATTCATTATTTTTTTTTTTTTCAAAATCTGTAAAATCACACACGAAAGAATGATTTCTGACAAAATGTAAAATCAAGTGCTAGAGTGGAAAAGCACTTCATAACCTGCATAGTCTTTAACCATACAGTATGAAGATAATTCATACTGTATCTGTGAGCGTATAATAGGGGAGACATTTCAGACATGTTCACAAAGCTCTTAAGTCCTGCTAACCAGCAGAAAATCAGCATGGAATATTTCAGACCTCCTGAGGAACATTGGTAAAGTAATCTGCATATCAAAGAATGGTCAGGTAACAGGTTATTTTCCTGGAGCAGTGAGGCCTTAAACTTGACCTTAAATGCAAGGGATTACCTGTACCTTTTTATGTAAATTACTTAGCAAATTTAGATGCTGCTGGTTAATTCTTGACTATGCCTTATTTTGTGAAGGTTGAAGGGTTTCACAGAATGGCCAAGGTTGGAAGGGACCTCTGGAGATCATCTAGTTCAAGCCCCCTGCCAAGCAGGATCACCTAGAGTACATTGCACAGGAAGGCATCCAGGCAGGTTTTGCTCATCTCCAGAGGAGGAGACTCCACAACCTCGCTGGGCAACCTGTTCCAGTGCTCTGTCACCCTAACAGAAAAGAAGTGCCCCCTCATACTCAGATGGAACTTCCTGTGCTTCACTTTGTACCCATTGCCTCTCATCCTCTCACTGGGCACAACTGAAAAGAGAATTGGTTCCATCCTCTTGACCACCTCCCCTCAGATATTTATATACATTAATGAGGTCTCCTCTCAGTCTTCTCTTTTCCAGGCTAAACAGGCCCAGTTCTCTCAGCCTGTCCTCATACAACAGGTGCTCCATTCCTCTAATCCTCTCAGCAGCCCTCCCCTGAACTTTCTCCAGCAGTTTTATGTCCCTTTTGTACTGGGGAGCCCAGAACTGTACACAATAGTCCAGGTGTGACGCACCAGGGCTGAGTAGAGAGGGAGGATCACCTCCCTTGACCTGCTGGCAACACTCATGAATGCAGCCCAGGATACCATTGGCCTTTTTGGCTACAAAGGCACATGACTCTTGGTCAGCCTGTTGTCCACTAGGATTCCTATATCTCTCTCTGCAGAGCTGTTCTCCAGCAGGTCAGCCCCCAGCTTGCACTGGTGCTTGGTGTTATTCCTTCCTAGGTGCTGGACTGTGCACTTGCCCTTGTTGAACTTCATGAGGTTCCTCTTGGCCCATCTCTCCAACCTGTCGAGGTCCCTCTAAATGGCAGCACAGCCCTCTGAGGTATCAGCCAATCCTCCGAGCTTTCTGTCACCAGCAAACTTTCTGAGGGTGCACTGTTCCATTGTCCAGGTCATTGATGAATAAGTTGAACAAGACTGGACCCAGTACTGACCCCTGGGGGACACCACTAACTATGGGCCTCCAACTAGACTGCACCACTAAGCATAACCCTTTGAGCTCTACCATCCAGCCAATTGTCAATCCACCTCATGGTCCACTCATCTATGCCACACTTCCTGAGCTTGTCTATCAGGATGTTATGGGAGACAGCGTCAAAAGTGTCTACCTTGATGAAGTCAAGGTAGACCACATCCCCTGCTCTTCCCTCATCTACCCCACTAGTCATCTCCTCATGGAGGGCTATCAGATTGGTTAAGCATGATTTCCCCTTGGTGAATCCATGCTTACTACTCCTGATCACCTTCTCATCCTCCAAATGCTTGGAGATGACCTCTAGGATGAGCTGCTCCATCACCTTTCTGGGGATGGAGGTGAGGCTGACTGGCTGTAGTTGCCTGGGTCCTCCTTCTTGCCCTTTTTGAAGACCGGTGTGACATAGGCCTTCTTCTAGTCCTCAGGCATCTCTCCTGTTCTCCACGAACTTTTAAAGATGATGGAGAGTGGTCTAGTAATAACATTGGCCAGCACCCATGGGTGCATTCCATCAGGGCCCATGGATTTGTAGATGTCAAGTTTGCTTAGATGATCTCTTACCTGATCCTCATTCACCAAGGGAAAGTCTTCTTTACTCCAGACTTACTCTCTTGTCTCCAAGGTCTGAGACTCCTCTGGGATTATCTTAGCAGTAAAGACGGAAGCAAAAAAGGCATTCAGCAACTCTGCCTTCTCCACATGCTTCATCACTAGGGCACCCACCCCATTTTACAGCGGGCCTTCATTTTCCCTGGTCTTCCTTCTTCTACTGAATTAATTCCAAATGGTCCTTGGCCTTCCTTGTCTCATCTCTGCATATTCTGACAGTGTCCTTATATTCCTCCTAAGTGGCCTGTCCCTCTTTCCACTTGCTGTAAACTTTCTTCTTCTGTCTGACCTTCTCTAGGAGGTCCCTGCTCATCCATGCAGGTCTCCTGCCCCCTTTGCTTGCCTTCTTACTCATAGGGATGCACCGATCTTGAACTTGGAGGAAGTGATGCTTGAATACTGACCATCTGTCTTGGACCCCCCCTTCCTTCTACAGCCCAAACCTGTGGGATTCTTCCAAGTAGATTCCTGAAGAGAACAGAGTTTGCTCTCTTGAAGTCTAGGGTCACAATCCTACTTTCTTCCCTGCTTCCTCCTCTCAAGATCCTGAACTCCACAATACCATGGTCACAGCACCCAAGGCTGCCCCCCACCCTCACATCTCCAACTAGTCCTTCCTCATCCGTTAATACAAGGTCCAGCAGCACACCTCTCCTTGTTGGCTCCTCCATCACCTGTGTCAAAAAGTTGTCACAAAAGTTGTCCTGGACTGTTTGTGCCTAGCTGTGTGGTCTTCCCAGCAGCTTTCATGGTGGTTGAAGTCCCCCATGAGAAACAGGGCTTGTGACTGAGAGGTTACTTCCAGCTGAGTGAAGAAGGCTTCATCTACCTCCTCTTCCTGATCATATGGCCTATAGCAAACACCCACAACAATATCAGCCATGGTAGCCTGCCCTTTAATTCTTACTCATGAGCTCTCAACTCACTCTTTATCCACTCCTAGGCAGAGCTCCATGCATTCCAGTTGTTCTCTCACATAAAGAGCAAAAGAACATGAAGAGTTTGATTCTATGTGTGATGTTTAATAAGAAATTTAGATGCCTCTTAGGGTTTAGTCTTAATTCTCTTGAACTTCTTATTGGAAGTAACCCTGGAAGTAACCTTCAGTCTTCATTCTGAAATTTTATGCTACCCATTTAATATGCTTCTCACAGGACCTATTGTTTCAAAGTGTTTCACCTTGATGGCAAAGTTGTTAGGACAATCAGGATTTTTTATTTAACAGAAGAGGCTGAACAGGCTGCTTTCCTGTTTATTAATTCAATGAAACCACTCTGTGAGATTTCTGTTCCTTTACCAGAATGAACCTTTCACAGTCTTCCCATTCTGAAAGTTTAAATAATGATTATGAGCCACCAAAGTTTATTTTGAGTGAAATGGTTTTTAGGTACTTCTACAGCAACCCCACTTATATGTGTTTTATTGCTTTTACTTTTTCACTCTCTTTAGCTTTAGTGGTCTCCTGATTGATTTTATGACCTGTAGTCATACAGTATAAAATTGGTGAGCTGAATTTAGTATTTGACCTTGTGCTCTATCTTACAGAACATTTTAGAACTGTTAACTTGATGAAAACCAAGAGGGTTGTTTGTTTCTTTGCTTAATAACTTCAGTAATAAAAACATTGAGTAAATAATTTCTAGATCTCTTTTTCCTTGGTCCTACTCAAGAAACAAACAAAAATAACAAACAGCAAAGCAAAGAGATCCTGAATTATGGCATTCTGTAACTGCCTGTGAGGGTGATCCATGCTTCAAAGTCTGTCATGGAGGTACAGAAAGGCCCTGAACAGGGCTTCAATTGCCATAAATAAAACACAACGACAACGATAATAATAAAACAGAAAACATGAAATCAGAGACCATAGTTAGAAAACCAGTATCATGCTTTGTTTTTCATTAAGTGTCTCTGAAATGTACTCTGGGGAGAGAGATTTTTCAGGAATACATTTTAATATATAATACTATTCTTTAATCTTGTTAAACTAATTTTAAGTTATGGTCTATCTTTCAGTAAAAGTTTATACCTCCCACGTGGATAAAATAAATGCCTTCTAGTCAACATTTATATCTTCATGTCAGGAATGAAGTCTTTTGTAACTACTGTCTCTCATATTAGTATCTCTAATAATTCCAGGATTCTCAATAGTTCTAGGTTGAAAAAACACTTATTGACTAATATCTGTAGTATTTATTCTGTGTTCATTTACTAATGGGCTTTTATCTAAATACCTGTTTTTCAGTGCCACTCTTTTCCTCTGACCCCAAAACAACAGATTTTGTAAAAAGATCCACTTTCAAAAACACACACAAGGAACAACCAGATGTTAGTTTCCCGCTTACTACAACCAGCTTATTATACTTGAATTCAACCTGACTGTACCTGCCTGTTTGGCAATATAAGATTTTTTGTTGTTTTTGATTTTTTTTTTTTAATCTAATTGCAAGAAACAAACCTTTTGTATACATTTATAGACACAGACACACACCTATACACATATATAAATCTGTACTTCAGAGAAATAGTTCCATATGATCTTTTTTTTTGGCAACCACAGGAAATTAATATATGTTTTTCCTTAGCTTTGCTTCAAGCACAAATGAACACTTCATTTTCCCCCTCTTAATCAGGTGCATGACTTTGACCTTGTTGTGAAAATAAAAGACACAGAGTAAAACTACATGACATGTTGTAGTGCTTTTTTGGTAACTCAATATGAAGCCAGAAACACAGCTGTTCATTAAATTGTTTTGTTTGGTTTGTTGGTGGTTTGGTTTGCTTCTCCAGTTTTTACACTCTTTGAGTTTCTGAATTGTATACAAGTTCAACAGTAATTTTATAAACTGGGGAAACTGGGGAGTAATCCTGGCTGCCTGACTCTGACAAAGTGGGATAATATTTAGAGGTATATTGTTCTAAAGAGTATATTCTGATATGCCGTACAGCTGATACACTGGAATAACAACATTTTTGCATTAGGAAACAAACAAATAAAAAAGGCAGAAAAATCTCTAGAATCTCTTTAGAAGTCCATCTGCTAAAGAGATGATCAGATCTTTTTATTATTATTATTTTCTTTTTTCTTTTTTCTTTTGTTCATATTCATTGAAACTATTTAATAGGTACTCATTTTCAATTTTGACCCCAACCATAAGTAGTTCTGAATATAACTCATGTTATTAATTGTCATAGTCAAAACTGGCATTGCTGTACTTCATGAACAATAGAAAAACAATGAAAAGGCAATAAACCTTAATCATCTCAGTGATTAGAGAAATGTATCACAGTATGAACACATGGTGATACATACATACACTTTCCCCTTGTACTTAAAAAACATTGAGAGTCAGTCGTATTTCCCATGAACATGAAATGCTGAACATCAAACAGCCGGGTGTCTGCAGAATAGGTGAGCTTTCTATCAGAATGAATATCCCAGTTAGTGGCCAGTTCAGCTGTTTCTATGGTTACAGATTAATTCAGTGGTTAGAAAGGTGACCTTTGGTGTATATTTTGCTTGAACCAAAAATGCAAGTGAAAGCTGGATATCTTGAGGGACAACTATGTTTTTAAGCATAGATTGATGATTAAACTTTTATTGTCTTCAAAATCTATGATTTCATGATGAATGCTAAAAAACAAATACCTCAATGAAATATATATATATATATATATATAAATAATTTTTAAACTAATTTAACTCTCTTTAGGAGAGAAGTTTGTGTAGAAGTTAACATTACAGCCCCTGCAGTTCAGAGAATGATTTTTTAAACCTGTTCTTAAAGCCTGAAGAAAACAATTAAAGATAATGACAGGAATGTGGTTTCTTCATGATGAGTAACTGTATAATGTGTATTATTGGGTGAAATCTCAAATGGATTAGAATTTCACTAGTACTCTTTATTAAAGTGCATTTCTGAGTGAAATCACGCTCATTTTAAACTTTGCTTTATGCATGACATTAAAGAAATCAAAGGTCTCATTCCTTATAAATATGCTTCCTGAAACATGACTCAAAATCAGAGATTTATGCCATCCCTTGAAAAATAAATACATAAATTAATTAAAACCTCACATGATCTATATGGATATAATACTGAATGTGAGGACTATACAACAGAAACAGAGAGAAAAAAACAACAACAACAAACAGTACTTACTATTTACTGAACAGAAAGTACAAATTTAGTATTATTGGTATTTTACCCCTCATCTTAAGAGCCTCTAAAAAAGGAAGATATAGTGTCTATCAGCACTAAACATGCAAAGGAGTCTGCTGTTATGGTCTACTGCAAGAATAATTGTCATGTCCTTCTGGATAAGCATTAGTAGGACCAGATAATAGGTTTAACAACAGAAAAATGTTAATGTTTTAAATGCAGTATAGAGAGAAAAATCTTCAAACAGAAATAATTTCTGATAATTAACAGTTCTGTCAAATGCTGATGCTAGATCCACAGATAAGGTAAATTCTCATGCTTGACCCATAGAGTCTAAGGAAATAATTGTGGATTTAATTCAGGAAAAAAAAAAAAAAAAAAAAAAAAAAAATCTAAGAAAATATTATTCTGGGCAAATATACCTATATCTACAAAGGACGCATTGAATCAAACAGAGATAATCTCCATTTTTTATTTTGTTAAATGTATATTCAAGACATTACTTTGTCTTAAAAATCAAGCATCCCAAGGTCCAGACCCAATTTGGGTCTAGAGGACCCTTTATGCAGACTTTTTTTTTCACAACTATGTAAATTTTCTGTGAAAAAGAAAAAATACATGAAGCATGAAGAGTTCTGTAGAGGCAATACGGATGCTAGAGGACAGGAAAGAATCTAGGAAACACGAGTTCTCTACTTAAGGGCAAGTTGGCAACTGATGAACAGAAATCTGGATTATTGTACCGGGTCTGGCTGGGATGTTAACTTTCCCAGCAGCAGCCCATAAAGTGCTGTGCTCTGCACTTGTAGCTAGAACAGCAGT
Organism: Oxyura jamaicensis; assembly: GCF_011077185.1. Taxonomy (NCBI): domain Eukaryota; kingdom Metazoa; phylum Chordata; class Aves; order Anseriformes; family Anatidae; genus Oxyura; species Oxyura jamaicensis. Next base: position 99,465,673 of record NC_048894.1, on the reverse strand, counting down.
GGTATCACACTGGTGTTGTGTCTGCTCCTGAGAAGTGCTGGCACAGCATCAGGACTCTCTCTAACCCTCCTAGGGGGTGGGCAAAAAAGTGAGAAAGAAACATCACCAGAGCAGCTGACCTAAACCAACCAAAGGGATATTCCATTCCATATGATGTCACACTCAGCAATAAAAGGTGGAAAAAGGAAGAAGAGGGGAGGGGTGGGCTCTCGTTGTGAAAAACGTCTGTCCTCCTCCCGAACACCAGCTACGTGCGCTGAGGCCCTGCTTCAAGGACGTGGTCAAGCATCGCTCATTTGTGGGAAGTAGAGAGCAATTTCTTTCCTCTGCACTTCCACATAGCCTTTACTTGTTTTGTTTTGTTATTCCCTTTCCCCCTCCCTCTTCCCCTTTCCCTTTTTTCCCTTTAGTTGAATTGTTTAATTAATAATAATATTTCCTTAATAATATTTTTTCTCTTTAATTAAATTATCCTTATGTCAACCCATGCATTGTTCTTTCCTTTACTTCTTCCCCTCCTCATCTAAGGAGGGGGAGTGAGAGAACGGTTGTGGTGTTCAGCTGCCTAGCATGGTAAAACCACCACAATTAGTACAACAGAAATTCCTCTCATTTACTCATTTGTAACAGATATGAAAGACCAGAGTGTAAAACACGTAGTTTATTGGCTACAGTGTTGTTGTTTTTTGTTTGTTTTTGTATCTATACAAAGTTCAGTTAAGATATCACAGTATCATATATGTTAATTAGAATACAATTGAAAAAGTGTGAATATGTTTTTAAAATGTACACTGAATCCAGGTTTGGTACATAATGTGGTACAAGAGAGATATAGAATACTTTCTGCAGTCTTGTAAGAGAGATGTGCCATGAGTTGAACTGATCTTCATATTGTGTAAGGTAGATGAAAAGAAAGATAGAAAGGTGTGACTTGAAAAGGCACTTAAAAGTTACTGTACTGCTAATGCTAGAGTGCATTAGCATAATACTTTGGAGCCAGGGAAGAATATTTTAAGTGTGAAGTAAACAGGTTGATTTGTCTCGTAAAGAAGTAGCAGTGGTTAATATTTGCTGTTAGGAAACAGAATGATGCACTGCGTATTTCCCACGTGACTTCCTATGGTGAATGTATCTTCATGAACTTTCTTAGAGAGCAATATCTGTACAGACTCTGCCTATACTTATTAAGGTTAGGGTTAGGGACATATCTAATATTTACCACATCACAGATGTTAATCCAGCCTGCTCATTAACCTGATGGTTAACCTCAGCCTGCCAGGTTGTGTACTCAGATTTTATACAAGACATGTTACAAGACAGAAATACAACACATTTAGTAGTTGTATCACAGTGAATACCATGAATTGAATTTATCATAACATCACATTGGGCATATGAAGGAAGGTCATGGTACACAGCAGCAGAAAAAAGAGCAAAAGAAACATGAAATGAAAACAAACGTAGTAGGTACGACATGATTGCTGAAGTGCATTCCTGAAATGGTTTAGAAAAACTGTTCTTGTATTTCTATCTATACAGCTGCTACAGGAGAAGTGAAAAGTGGCAACATGGCCAGAGAATTCTTCTGAAATGTGTTTTAAGATGCAGCACAGCTGGAAACATGGGAGCTAGCATTTCTTGCAACCTAAATGGAAAAGACAGGCACTCAGCTTAAGTAGGGTTGAATGAACTCCATACAAGCCTTCCATGACTCTTGTTTTTCTATATAGAGAAGAAGCAGAAATATATGAGAAAAAAATATGAGATTTAGGCAAAGAGTCAAGTGACTAAATCTCAGCAAGGCAAAGCCTGAATTACATATCCATATTAAGCAATTGATATTTAATCAATAACTTATTTCAGCATAAAAATAATAAGGATTTATTTTTATCATAGAATCATGGAACCATAGAACCATAGAATTGTAGAATGCCTTGGGTTGGAAGGGACCTTAAGGATCATCTAGTTCCACCCCCCAACCATGGGCAGGGATGCCATCCTCTAGATTAGGTTGTCCAGGGCCTCATTTAACCTGGTGTTGAACACCTCCAGGGATGGCACATCCACAGCTTCTCTGAGGAAACTCTTCCAGTGCCTCCCCATCCTCTGAGTGAAAAACCTAACCTCTAATCTAAATCTCACCTCTTTCAGTTTAAAACCATTCCCCCTTGTCCTTTCATTATCTGCCCAAGAAAAAAGTCAACCTCTGTCCATTTTATAAGCTCCCTTTAAGTATGGAAAGGCTGCAATGAAGTTTCTCTTGTCTAGGCTGAACAGCCCCAGCTCTCTCAGTTTGTCTTTATAGGAGAGGTGCTCCAGCCATCTGATCATCTTCTCGGCCTTCCTCTGGACCCACTTTGACAGCTACATATCTTTCTTGTGCTGGGGGCCCCAGATCTGGATGCAGTACTCCAAGTGAGGCCTCACAAAGGCAGAACAGAGGGTGACAATCATCTCCCTCAACCTGCTGGCCATGCCTCTTTTGATGCCACCCAGGATGCAGTTGGTCTTCTGAACTGCAAGCTCTCACTGCTGACTTATTTCAAGCTTTTCATCCACCAGAACCCCCAAATCCTTCTCCACAAGGCTGCTCTCAATGAGTTCTTCCAGTCTGTACTCAGGGAACATAGATATGTAATCTTATGATAAGCTCATTTCTTTTCATCTGTTGTTTGTTAATTTGTTTGGTTGTTTCTTTAGTGAGTATTTCATTGCCTTTACTGCAGCATGAATAGAGACAGTAATATTTCATAGCACCAAGTATTCCAAAATTTAGAATGACCATAGCTTTTTAGTCCATCTGATCAGAGTAATACCTAGGAACTCACCTGCTGAGACATCATTGTATCAGAAGCTGGCCTCCCTAAACCCACAAGCCAGACTCCAACACTGTAGTCAGGCCATGGTTCAAGTCTTTGAAAATCAGTGAGAAATATGGGTTAATCACATTGAAAGATGTTTGACAATTAATTCTACTTTTGTCAGAATAGATCAGTGACTAGGACAATACGTATAAGTTTTCACACATAGAGCCCATAATGAGCTGACCTGATGTGGCAGAAGGAAATGACATTGTCGCAGAATCACAGAACCACAAAACCACAGATTGGCTAAGGTTTGAAGGAACCCTCTGAATGTCATCTGGTCCAACCCACTGCTCAAGCAGGGACACCTAGAACAGATTGACCAGGACTGTATCCAGATAGCATATGAATATCTCCAAGGAGGGAGACCCTGCAGCCTCTCCGGGCAATCTGTGCCAGTGCTCATAGAATCCTAGAATCATTAAAGTTGGAAAAAACCTCCAAGATTATCTGGCCAACCATCACCCTCCTATCAATGTCACCCACTAAACCATGTCCTTGAGCACCATGTCCAAACTTTTCTTAAACACCCCCAGTGATGGTGATGCTAACCACTTCCCTGGGCAACCCGTTCCAATGCCTGACTACTCTTTCTGAGAAAAAAATGTCTCCTAATTTCTAAGCTAAACCTCCCCTGGCACAATGTGAGGACTTTCCCTCTAGTCCTATCACTAACCTGTGAGAAGAGGCTGAACCCCAACTCCACACAAGTTCCTTTCTGGTAGTTGTGGAGAGAAATAAGGTCTCCCCTGAGCATCCTCTTCTGCGGACTAAACAACCCCAGTTCCCTCAGCTGCTCCTCATAGGACTTGTGTTCCAGGTTCTTCACCAGCTTTTAGCCCATCTCTGGACATACTCCAGGGCCTCAATGTCCTTCCTGTAGTGAGGGGCTCAAAGCTGAACACAGTAGTCGAGGTGCAGCCTCACCAGAGCAGAGTGCAGGGGAAGTACTAATTCACCCAGAGTAAAGAACTGCTTTCTGGTATTTAGATAGAACCTCTTGTGTTCCAACTTGTGCCAATTGACTATTGTCATCTCACCGGGCAAGAATGAACGAATCACTCCAGTAACTATTGGCAGTTTGATTGGAAATAAAATCCATGAAAACCCAATGTTTTCATTGAGATTGACTTCTGAACTGTGATTAGGCAATTAAAAGAAACGTATATTTTGAGGTATTTGCATGCAGAAGAGTGAAATAAAAACAGGAGAAAGGATAAGATTCCAAAATACATTCTCCACTTTTATTTATTAGTAGCTAAAGTACACACAGAGTTATGCAAACAGTATCAGGGGTTTTAGAGCTACACAAGTTTCATTAGCACTAAAAGCAATGATCATTAAGGTGAATGAGCTGCATGAAATAACAACATACTGTAAAATTAATTATTTTTGTGAGTCCATTTTTACCTGGCTGAATAATTAATCACAAATATTAATGTTGTAATTTCAAACAAATTTTTATAAAATAACTATTCACCAGAAAAGTTACTACTTACTCTGATGACTGTGGTGATTACTACAATGTCAAGAACTGGATTTTATTTTATTTTATTTTTTTCCCGAGATACTTATTATTTCCACTTTCTCTTAAAATATCTTATCGTTTGTGTGTCAAGAAGATTGTTGGTGAAAAACTAAGTATCTTATTACCAGCTATATTAAATTCTGAAACAAACAAACAAACAAAAAACAACAACAACAAAAACACCTATCTATTGTCATTCAAACAGTTATGACTTACCAAATGAAACATGAGCAAACTGTAAACTGACAGGTGGCCATTTCATTACAGGGTTAATGCTAATATCTTTTGTACTCTAGGCTTTCTATTTTCATCAGCGAAATGAAACCATTGTTTGGAAGAAAGTATGAGTTAATTAAGAAAATACTTTTCAGTGTATGGATTTTTAAATATGTACTAACAAATTCTGTCTCTCTTCAGACTTCATTATATGCAGCTAGAGGCCACAGTTTAATAGTCTCCATATAGCATTTGGAATATTTGGGTTCCCAAATATTGATACATTCAGATTCCAGAAGTACCAAATCAACACTTTGTACTGAAGCAGATACACCTTACACACCACATGATGCTTGTGTTCTTCTTGACATAGGTTTTAGATGTTTTCCTTTGCAAGTCATTTGGCTGAAATAAGTAAAGTACTGTTGTAAGCAATTCTTACAGCATAGGTTGAAGAGAAAAATTATCCTACATAACACTCAAATTTCAATTTCATCCTCCACCTTGCTCATACCGATTTCAGACTATTATACATGAAATTCTGGGGAAAGAAAATATGAAAAAAGAACTGGAAGTAAGTGTCACTGAGTGTAATCATACTTGTCTCTGCCTTTTTTTATAAAAAATGTCTGCTGTTGTGCCACTGTTCGAGATTGTACAATAGAGTAAAAGAACTTTAGTCTCAGTATTTGTTTATGCACTTGGGACACAGATTTTTAAAATAAGGTATAAAAATATTGGTACTTTTCACAGATACATATGTATTTATTATATATACACATGCCTATATTGTGACATGCCTATATTTCTTTGGTAAAGGTAGGGCTTAACTTACATTAACAGTAGTTATAATTCCAGTATTGCATTACTGTAAGAAGTACCATACCAGTAGTGATTTTGGAAACATTCTTTGAGATTTTGCAGAAGACGCACAAAGAAATTTAAAAAGGGACTCATCCAATCCCCATATTAGACAACACAGTCCATGAGAAGATTGAAAAATCATAATGCTGAGCTTATAGCATCATTTTATCAAATGAACACTGTTGAAAAACATACATTCTGAGCAAGGTTTTCAGGTTCCCTAAACAATGCAAAGAAAAGCTGAATACTTTGGAAGAACTTTGACAAGAGCAAGTGTAATCAGTAGGAACATGTCCGAATTAACTGATATGAAATATTGAGGACACAACTTTTCACTTCCAAAACTGCTTTGAGAGCATGTTTAGTGAGAGCATGACATCCCAACAGGATTCACAGACACATACCCTCTCCTGATATTTTCCACAGAATTATAGAATGGCTTGGGTTGGAAGGGACCTTAAAGATCAGCCAGCTCCAACACCACTGACGTAGGCAGGGATGTCACCTACTAGATCACGTTGCTCAGAGCCTTATCTAACCTGGTCTTGAACACCTCCAGGGATGGGGCATCCACATGTTCCCTGGGCAATGTGTTCCAGTGCCTCACCACCCTCTGAGTGAAAAATTTCCTCTTATCCTCTAATCTAAATCTCCCCTCTTTTAGTTTAAAACCATTCCCCCTCATCCTGTCATCTGATTGAGCAAAGAGTCACTCTCCATCTATTTATAAGTCTCCTTTAAGTACTGAAAAGCCACAATTAAGTCACCCCAGAGCCTTCTCTTCTTTAGGCTGAACAACCCCAGCTCTCTCAGCTTTCCTTTGTAGGAGAGGTGATCCAGCCCCTTGATTATCTTTGTGGCCCTCCTCTGAACCCATTCTAATAGATCACATTCGTCTTGTGCTGGGGATCCCAGACCTGGACACAGTACTGCAAGTGGGAACTCACAAGGGAGACAATCACCTCCCTCAACCTGCTGCCCACATTCTGAGCATTTTGCAGCTCAGAATGCAGTTGGCCTTCTGGGCTGTGAGCACACACTGCCGGCGAATGTCAGCTTTTTATCCACCAGAATACCCAAGTCCTTCTCTGCAGGGCTGCTCTCAGTGAGTTCTTCTCCCAGTCTGTACTCATGTCTGCGATTGTCCTGACCCAGGTGCAGCACCTTGCACTTGGACTGGTTGAACCTCATTAAGTTCACGTGGGCCCACTTCTCAAGCTTGTTCATATCCCTTTTGGGTGGCATCCCTTCCTTCTGTTGTATCAACTGTACCACTCAGCTTGGTGTCATCTGCAAACTTGCTGAGGGCTCAATCAATACCACTGTCAAGGTTATTGATAAATATATTAAGCAGTACCAATCCCAGGATAGACCCCTGAGGGACTACACTCATCACCAGCCTCCACCTGGACATAGAGCCATTGACTATTGAACCACTCTCTGTGTGTGACCTTCAAGCCACCTCCTTATCCATTGAATGGTCCACCCACCAAATCCGTATCTCTCCACTTTGGAGACCAGGATGTCATGTGGGACCATGTCAAAGGCCTTACAGAAGTCCAGGTAGATTACACAGGTTGGTCTTCCCTTGTCAACTGATGCAGTCACTCCTTCCTGTCACTACTTCCAGTCACTACTTCCAGTCACTTCCTGTCACTACTTCCAGTCACTACTTCCTGTAGAAGGCCACCATATTGGTCAGGCACAATTTACGCTTGTTGAAGCCATTCTGGCTGTCTCGGATCACCTCATTTGTCCTGCATGTGCCTTGACATTGCTTCCAGTAGGATCTGTTCTGTGTTCTTTCCGGGCACAGAGGTGAGGCTCACCAGTCTGTAGTTCCCCAGGTCTTCTTTTCTACCCTTTTTAAAAATGGGAGTGAGTTTCGGGGCACTTCTTTGAAAACACTTCATCAACACAGTGCTGGAGTCACTAATGCTCCTTTTAGGGCTTCAGTGAGTGGACTATTTCCAGCCAGTCCTTGCAGCCTCTCTGGAAAGAACAGCAAGTTAAGGAAGTCAGCCATCTCTGTGCTATCACAGTAAGAACTGTTGGAACTGATTACTCTATTAATGTCTTACAAGGACTCCCAAAGTTCCTTCAGTTTAGCTTGGCTTTGTTTATTATTGACTCTTATCTTAGTTTATGGATAATGAATTTATCATTGATACATTCATTTTAAATTATCTTTATAAAGAGATAAGCATATCAGTATGACAGTGAACAGCTACCCAATCCATAAAACAGACAAGTCTATTTTATAGATTGCAAAGATAGGCCAGAAATACCAATGAGACCTTTTGTTCACCAGTAATTGACTCTTTCTGAATTGTGCCATCTGTTCTTTTTCAGGTGAATGATTGATTAACTGAGCAATATATGATTAGTGGCTTGCCTTGCTACTGTACTGTACAAGTTGTTCCAGAGTGTACATTTGGCAGCCACCATCTGTATGCCTAAGAAATCAACCAGGGCCAACATTCTGCTCTGTGACATTCATGTAATCCTTGGAGCTTCAATCAGTCTACTGACCTCACTGTCTACAGGGTTGTGGTCAAACAAATCTGGATGAAAGGTTTTTTCTCTTCTGATTTATTATTATTATTGCGTCCTTCTCCCCCACCCCTACTTTCCCTCTGAGCAAAACAATTCCTTTAAGCTTGTTCCCCAAGACACTGAGCTCTCTTCTCTTTTTAAAATTATTTCTTATATTTTATTTTAATCATGTCTTTAATCAAAAATGGATACCCCAACAGGGAAATCTGTGTCAGTGCTCAATCAGCTGCACAGTAAAGAAGTGCATCTTGATGTTCAGAGGGAATCTCTGGTGTTCCAGTTTGTGCTTGTTGCTTCTTATCCTGTCACTGGACACCACCAAAAAGAGAATGGTTCTGTCTTCTTCTCACGCTTACATTAGGTGTTTACAGGCATTGATAAGATCCTTCCTGAGCCTTCTCCAGGTTGAAGAGTCTCAGCTCTTTCAGCTTTTCCTCATATGAGAGATGTCCTTAATCAACTTTGTCATCATTCATTGGACTCTCTCCAGTAGCTACATGTCTCTGTTGTACTGAGGAGCCCAGAACTGGACACAATACTCCAGATGCAGTCTCACCAGTGCTGAATAAAGAATCCTAGAATATATCACAGTCATATAAACAACCCTATAATGATAATATGAATATGTGAAAAACTGTTCTTATTGTTGTGTTCTTTCTCTCTGAGAAAAGCAAAAAGGAGGTAATGATCATAAAATATGGATTCTTATATTGCTTAAAAAAAACATGATCAAAATATTAACAAATATGACTAATAAAATGAAATGTGTAGGATATTAAATTTGCTAATGATTCACAAAAGTGATTCTCATTAATTCTTTAACATAAATATTAAGTATTTGAAAACTAATACCATGACTATTTATTCTTAAAATTTATTTCCAGTAATAAAAAACTTTGTGATATTATTCCACTCAGTATTTTTGTTAAAAGACTAGAAATTTGTGTATACTCTTTTAGGAGAGGAAAAAAATAAAATAAAATAAAAAATATGTGCACTTTCTTCTAAATCGGTACTTCTTCTTTAAATATATATATATATTAATATATATATATAATATATATATATTTAATGCATTTAATGCACCATATTCATTAAAATATGACATTCTCCTTGACCTCTTTCTCTCATTACTCTTTTGCTGTACATCAAAAGTCTGTGCATAATGTAAAGCCTATGGAGTGGTCAAATCTGAAATGTTTGACATCAGGAGAAGACTGGAGTATATTTAATTAGGTGTACTTGTACGGAGACAGAAGGGGAATTATATTACAGGGTCAGATAATTCCCAAATGTTGTTTAATTACAGATATAAAATGTTATCTTTTTATGTTGGCAATGAACCAATTAAAATATGGACAGTAAAAAGCTATGAAGTAGAAAAGAAATACTAAAAGTAACATCTTGTTAGTGCACATATCTACTTCCTGTGTCAGTTCTGCTTCAGGGTTTTACTGCTGTCAATACTGCTGACAAAAAGCTGTAAAAGCACAACATGTGCTCAATTATGCCTTATGCATCATCAACAAAATTGACAGTTAACACTGATTTCAAAATCTATATTACTGATGGTGAAGGATTTATATCAATGAATATTCAGTTGCAAGACAGTCCATAGTGCTGTGCTGAAAGAAAAAGAGATAGGAAGAAATCTCAAATAAAATATTCTTATTGAATGGAAACCACTGTGGGATAATTCCTGGAAAATAAAATTCAGCTTTTGCCACCTCAGCTTTTTCAAAGATCTTCTCTGTCTGATAGCTTACAGTTCTTTCTTCTTATAAGAGAGTATGATAATGTTGGGGAACCAATGATCTTGGTTCTTTTCTTAACATACCATGAACCACTGTTAAAGCCGAGCAGTGTGTCATTAACTTTGCATATTAACCCACTCAAAAGACAACTGTTATCTCATGTACTTTCTTTTGCATCTGTTTCAAGATGTCTGTCAAAATTAGATGACTTACATTCTCTCTCAGGCAATTTCATGGCTAAATGTCAGAAGGTGGGAACCAAACTGAAGTGATGTAGAAAAGTATTTATGTCAATTGTTCATTGTCCTTCAGCTTTACATCTTAGTTGAATTCAGGTGAAAACCTGTAGTGTTGTGTCCAGTTCAGGACTCTCCAGTACAAGAGAGACATGGACATCATGGAACAAGTCCAGTGAAGGTCCATGAAGATGATGGCTGGAGTATCTCTCCTATGAGAAAAGGCTGGGACTGTTCAGTGTGGGGAAGAGACACTTGGGTTCAGATGAACATGGATAAAAAAAAAAAAAAAATACAATGAACTATGATTCTTCAACTCATTATTTAAGACTTTCTATCTTGAAAATTCAAAATTCTCAATGACAGTATATCAGTGTAGGTTAATGATACTTTATGACAGAAATAGTCATTGGATTACTACAAAATCACGCTCTACACTCAGACTCTTCAGTTGGCCAGACCTAGAAAATAAAAATATTAAAGCTAAACAAAAATATTTTTATTTATTTATTTTTTTTTTTTGGTCTTATACTAACACATTGCATAACAAAGTCTAAAGGAAATCAAGTTACTGATTCCAAAAAATACCGAAACAAGTTCAGGATGAACAAATTCTGGCAATGTAATATAAATGTATTATTTCACCCTAGGACAGTAAGTTAAAGACATTAATATATTAGTATGTTTTGTTTGTTTATTTGTTTGTTTTTATTTGATTTCATTAAAATCCCTCCCCCCTCCCCCACCCCCATTTTTTTTTTTTTTTTTTCCACAGGTGTTCACATTGATGGAGTATTTCAAAATATATCTGAGACTCCAACAGACCTGCAACATTGGATTTCCAAATACAACAATACCTTCAGTTGATTGATTTGTGTATGTCTCTGTTTATAAAAGAAGAAAATATTTAGAATAAAATATAAAAGAAGAAAACAGTATTAGAAGACTAAGGCTCTAACCTAGTACTATAGCAGGTCTTCTCATGTGATCTTTGACAAGCTACTTCAGATTCTGTCTTAATTTTCCCATTTGTAGAGGGGAAATGATGTTGCTTACATCACAAGAGTTTAAAAGAGTGTTTTGTCCATGTTAAAAAAAAAAAAAAAAAAAAAAGCTACCTAGATGGTGTCAATTTTAGTATGTTCCAACAGGAATTCATTATCATGTTCTAGCTGAATTACTGAATTACCTATTTTGCAGTTATTGTAACTCATCTATTTAGATAGAAAGGCTTTAATAAAGCATTTTTATTTTATTTTTTTATTTTTTTTAGAGAATCTAAATTATAAATCAGTGAGGATATTTTCTTTTTTTCCTGGCTTAGTGTGAGGAAAATACTTTCAACTCATCTGTAAATGTTTTAGGTCTAATACAGCAGTGAGGATATCTGAGGAAGATAACAACATTCAGTGAACAAATGTCAACTCTACCCTGCCAGCATCTGTTAAGGAAAGTGATTGTATCTGTGTTGATTTAAAAAAAAAAAAAAAAAAAAAAAAAAAAAAAAAAAA
>NC_048894.1:99432715-99454044 GCF_011077185.1 Oxyura jamaicensis | reverse complement strand
AAAAAAAAAAAAAAAAAAAAAAAAGAAAAAAAAAAAAGGAAAAGGAAATAAATCTCTTTATCATTATACTGTTTATAGTACCCACCACTAAGAACCAGTAAATGTGGCCATCTTTCAAAAATAGGCAGAGAGGAGAGTGACACAAAGAATTATCAGCTGGTTATTCTCACTGCTATAACTAGAGAGGTAATAGGAACTGAACATCAACTATTCATTTCTAAGTATAAAGAGAATATTAATAATACAGTAAAGAATTTTTTATTTATTTATTTATTAATAAAAGCTCCAAAACTAGCAAATTTCAATTTATTCCCTTGATAGGATAACTAGAGTAGTGTTACAAGACATCAGGCAGCAGAACTGAAAATGCCATTTAAAACTTCTGACACTTTTTTCTTCCACAAAAATATTAAAAGCAACCTCATGTGCTCATTCAGTCTCTAAAACTGAATGCATAGCAAGCTGAACCATTTAAGTGAAGCAGTTGTTACAGTCTATATTCTCAGAAGACCATCTTCGTAGTCCTTTGAAACATTTTTGTTAGCCACCTGAATGATGAGATAAAAATAGCATTTAGACTATTCACAGATAGTAAACAGATAAGTAGAGTCATAAACACTCTGCAAGACGAGATGAAAATATTTTTGATAGACTGGAGAAAGTGACATCAACAAGATAATAATGAAAAAGTGTGAAGCACTACATTTTTGAGTGAACAAATACAAAATTAGGATTATCACTTATTTGAATAGACACTGAAGGAAATGGATATCAAGGCCTAACGCAAACAGGCTTGATAAGAGTCAGCAAATTGATGCTGTTAATGATGCAAATCGTCACGTGGGCTGTGCTAGTAAGACTATCAGATGGAAAATACAAAATGTAATTGTTCTATTGACTCTTTGAATATAGTTCAATAAATTTTTAATAATCTTGGGATTCAGGAAAAGGATGACATCAATTTGTTTTAAATTTAAATATTAGGCATTATTTTTCATTTAAGGGGGGCTAGCTAAAACAAAAGAGGGATAGATGTGTAGCATTATGAAGGTAATACCTTTTGAAGGTATTGATATAAAAATACCAGTGATAACTATTTTCCTGAGTCTGAGGTGAGGTGAGGCAAGGCGAGGCAGGGCAGGGCGAGGCGAGGCAACAATATAGAAAAACAGAATATAGAAAAACAGAAAGAATGTAGAAAAACAGAATATAGAAAAAGAGAATATAGAAAAACAGAATAACAGGATATAAAATAGTTAGAAGAGACCTACAAAAGTATGTAGTCCTGATCACTTCAGGACTAACCAAAAGTTAAAGCATATTAGTGAAAGTATTATCCAAATGGTTTTTGAACACTGACAGGTTTGGGACATCAACCACCTGGCTAGAAAGCCTGTTCTAGTGTTTGAACACCCTCACAGTAAATAATTATTTTCCTATTGTGAAATAAGCAGTATCCATTAAAGCAAAAGTTTTACTTGACACTGAGAAAAGCAACTACAAGAACTGGAAATATTGCAGCAGCATATCAGAGAACATGTTTATTACTAGATTTCAAGGACTACAGATAGCCAAATTACATTTACCTTAACCTTTTACCTCAACCTTTAGGAAAAGGTTACAGTAGCTAAGAGATATTTCTTGTTCTCTTTTATTAAATACTCCCCTATTACTACACACACCATTAAAAGAAAAATATTTATCTTTACTTATATGATTTTGTAGAAACAAAATGTACCGTGATGCTAAAAATGCACAAGACTGTGAAATAATAATATAGGATTTGAGTATGGATTTATACAACCCACACACACGCAGAGACAAATGTTTAATCAAAAAGTTACAAATGAATCACTGTATACTTTGTCAATACTTTGTTTTATTCAGCAGCCATGTGAAATAGTATTGTCATAGGCAAGTTGAGATTGAAATGGTTTTTAGGTAGATTTAGATTTACAGGTCCCTTTCCCCAATTTTAAATTACTGAATTTAATTTCTCAAAATGTTGTCATAAAGAACCAGCATTAAGAAGATCATTAATATTTTGAAACTTATTTAATTTTCACTGCTGTTTGCTTTTATGTGTAATAAGACACAGAGATGAAAAAATCACACTAGAAAATTGGATTTCAAATGGAGACAAATCATATGCAAATAAGTGATCAAAATTCAAACAAAAAGTGTAATTATTAATTCAGTAAAACAAAAGAAAAAAAAAGAAAGAAAAAAAGAAAGAAAATAGATAATAAATAGAACAATTGTACATGGATGGTAAAAATGCATTAGTCCTTAAAGTGCCAAGCCTCTTGTAAAAACAACAGTATTAGTTCTACCTTCTAAGTCACTCTGTAATATCTAGAGTTATGAATATTCTAAACAAACTAATTTTCAATCAACATTGAAGGTGATTATAAGTAGTAACTACTATAATTAGTAACTGTCAAAGGCATAATTTGATACTAAGAACGTTAATTATAGCTAATAATGTAAAGAAAAGGCAGAAGATCTAGATATATGCATAACTAAAAACAACCATGCAGAAGAATATTCTGTGTTAGGGAAGAGCTCTCAAATAATATAGTGTGCTAGGGAAAAGTTCTCAATGTTCCATAGACAAGTTGTTTACTTTCTTGTTTTTCTCTAGTATTTCTCTTATAATAAAACACACACAAAGAAGAGCAATCTCTTCAAGAGTCATTATCTAGTCTGCCCGCTTAAAGTCTCTTTTGAAACTGATAGTCTGTCTCTAGAATCCATAGAAGCCATAATAAAAACACATCCCAGGGCCACATTACGTTATTCCAAAAGCTTACTATCAGAGACTATAAGAGATTCACAAGGGAGGAAAACAGAGGTATTGGTGATTTTTATAGAAATTTAGAACATAGAATTTCACAGAATTTCACAGAATTTCTAGGTTGGAAGAGACCTCAAGATCATCGAGTCCAACCTCTAACCTAACACTAACAGTCCCCACTAAACCATATCCCTAAGCTCTACATCTAAATGTCTTTTGAAGACTTCCAGGGATGGTGACTCCACCACCTCCCTGGGCAGCCTGTTCCAATGCCTCACAACCGTTTCAGTAAAGAAGCTCTTCCTAACATCTAACCTAAAACTCCCCTGGCGCAACTTTAGCCCATTCCCCCTCGTCCTGTCACCAGGCACGTGGGAGAACAGGCCAACCCCCACCTCTCTACAGCCTCCTTTAAGGTATCTGTAGAGAGCGATAAGGTCGCCCCTGAGCCTCCTCTTCTCCAGGCTGAATAAGCCCAACTCCTTCAGCCGCTCCTCGTAGGACTTGTTCTCCAGGCCCCTCACCAGCTTCGTCGCCCTTCTTTGGACCCGCTCAAGCACCTCGATGTCCTTCTTGTAGCGAGGGGCCCAAAACTGAACACAGTACTCGAGGTGCGGCCTCACCAGAGCCGAGTACAGGGGGACAATCACCTCCCTAGCCCTGCTGGTCACACTATTTCTGATACAAGCCAGGATGCCGTTGGCCTTCTTGGCCACCTGAGCACACTGCTGGCTCATATTCAGCCGACTGTCCACTATCACTCCCAGGTCCTTCTCCGCCTGGCAGCTCTCCAACCACTCATCTCCCAGCCTGTAGCTCTGCTTGGGGTTATTACGCCCCAGGTGCAGGACCCGGCACTTGGCCTTGTTAAACTTCATGCAGTTGACCTCAGCCCATCGGTGCAGCCTATCCAGATCCTCCTGCAGAGCCTTCCTACCCTCGAGCAGATCGACACACGCACCTAACTTGGTGTCTTCTGCAAACTTACTGAGGGTGCACTCAATGCCCTCGTCCAGATCATTGATGAAGATGTTAAAGAGGACCGGCCCCAGCACCGAGCCCTGGGGGACGCCACTAGTGACTGGCCTCCAACTGGATTTGACTCCATTTACCACAACTCTCTGGGCCCGGCTATCCAGCCAGTTTCTAACCCAACGAAGCGTGCGCCAGCCCAAGCCAAGAGCAGCCAGTTTCTTGAGGAGAATGCTGTGGGAGACGGTGTCAAAAGCCTTGCTGAAGTCAAGGTAGACCACATCCACAGCCTTTCCCTCGTCCACCCAGCGCGACACTTTGTCATAGAAAGAGATCAGGTTCGTCAAGCAGGACCTGCCTTCCATAAACCCATGCTGACTGGGCCTGATCGCCTGCTTGCCCTTCAAGTGCCGCATGATGACTCCCAGGAGAATCTGCTCCATGAGCTTCCCTGGTACTGAGGTCAAACTGACAGGCCTGTAGTTCCCCGGGTCAGCCCTCCGGCCCTTCTTGTAGATGGGCGTCACGTTCGCTAGCCGCCAGTCAGCTGGGACCTCCCCCGATAGCCAGGACTGCTGATAAATGATGGATAGTGGCTTGGCCAGCTCCTCTGCCAGTTCTCTCAGTACCCTTGGGTGGATCCCATCCGGCCCCATCGACTTGTGCACATCCAAGTGCCGTAGCAGGTCACCAACCAGTTCTTCGTGGATGGTGAGGGCCACATCCTGCTCCCCATCCCCTTCCACCAGCTCAGGGTACTTGTGTGAGCATGCAAAACAGAATATGAACATTCTTCTTAGAATAAAAATCTTCCTCTCTTCCTCTGAGCACAGATGGCTGCTTTTTTCCAGTTTAATTCAAAGAATTTCTTTTTCATGAAGGAACTTACCTCCAACTGGAAGGAAAGAAGAATCTGTCAACCCCTGCCTGGCCCAGAGTCAGGTTTGCAGAGTATTCTTGGAAATTAATGTGGGTCTGGAGGTGGGTAATATGGAGAATAAATTCACACCAGAATCCTTCAAAAGTTCTTGAGTGAATGAAATGCCTCCCTTTTTCTCCTGTGTATTTCAGTGAATGCTTCTTTTCTTAATGGAACAACTACCACAAAGTGATTAAATTCTAACAAATGCATTATAATCTTGTTTCTAAGATGATATAATGCTGTTTCCATAAAAGAATTTACTTCTCATTTGAAGTTATGTTTAAATAGAGTCTGGTCTAGAACATTCATCAGAATCCAGCCTGAAAATACAAAAAAAAAAAAAAAAAAAAAAAAAAAAAAAAAAAAAAGCCTCTTTAAAAGTAAACTTTGGAAAGGTTTAGGTTTCTGTTTTCCATTTTCTATTCTGTCAGCTGATACAAACTGATGCAATATCATTAATTTTGATAGGGATGCACTGACTTTCATATCAAAGATGCACCAAATTTTGTTTTATCATTTTATCCTCCCAATAAATAACACCAGAAGATCACTTGTTATTACACATATATTAAAAAAATCTATTGGAGAAAAGGAAAATGGAGGGGGGATTTATGATTTTTTTTTTTCCTAGAATAACTAAAAACAGACTTCCATCTGTGAGTAATTTTTTATCCCTCTTGCACTGTATTTTTCTCCCATGGAACATCTTTATCTAGTATTATGTCCTTTATCAGCCATTTCACTGTGTTGAAAATCTGAATATAAAAGTTTTATTTTTATTTTTATATTTTTTTTTTGAAAGAGAATAAACTTGACTTCAAATAACAATGAAATTACTGCAGAGTTATCCTTAGTATAATAATCCTTTTTTAAAATAAAATAAAATAAAATAAAAATGCTTGGAAACATTGTTCTCTTACTGAAACTTAACCAAAATATACTTTTTTTTTTTTTTTTTTTTTTTTTCCAACTGAAGAAATGTAAAATTAAGGTCAAGACCCAATCTATTTAATCCAGACTATAATAAGTAAATGCTGCAGTCTTTTTTATTTCTGAACAGAGGTTATAGGAGTTTCATCTTTCCCTTTATTTCATCACAATTCTCTTCTGTAATTCCAGGGGCTACCTATTCTTCACACATTTCATTACACAGCTTCTGGTCTCCTGTCAGACATTAACAGGACAAGAAAGGCTGCCACAGAAGGCTTCTGTTGGAGGTAGTGGGCTCGGATGCTGTCTCTACTGTCTTTCATCTAAAGATCTCAGAATGCTTTGGGAACATTAAAGGAAAAAAAAAAAAAAATCATGTCTCCAAATTCCCCAAGGTTGTGTGAGAGAGAAAATTCCCTGCCATCTTCCAAAACGTGGCAAAAAGTCCCTTAGTATTTATCATCGTACAGGCAGTGACATATATGTGTGGTCCTGGTGAAATAATTAATTTCAACATGACTACTAATTAACATAAAATTACATATCAACAGGTCTGAAAAAACTGTCATGGCCAGTCTTGTGATAGGCTAGCTCATCCATCCTAGCTTGTCCATCCAAGATGACATAGAAATGTACAAAAAGGACTTCAATGAAAAAGAAAACAAACAAATGGAAAGGAAAACAAATGAACAAAAACCACAATAAAACAGCAAGCTATTGCAAGCTCCAGAACTCCGGTATTGTATTGGATACAACTAAGTATTGTATTGGATAAGTAAAATGCACCTAAATTGGTAATATACTGCAAGAAAGATTAATTTACCTAATAAGATTTAATTAAACAAAATACAATTGGAGCTGAAATTGCAGATTCAGAGAGCCTGAAATGTTTCATTTAAAGATCAATGAACTGCTAACAGTCCTAACCAGGACATGGTGTAGATGAAGCAGACCTTGACAGCACAGAGTTCCTGCCTCTCAGAAATATCTCAGCTAGTAACCTTCAGAGGTGTCCTCCCCAGTAACAGCCACCCATTCACCTCTAAGTGCTCACAACACCTTTGACTGACAAGCCTGATTTGGAGCCAGAGTTCATCCAGACTGTCCCAGCTTTCCTCCTTGAAAACAGAAAGTGGGGCAAAAAGTGCTGTTTATCTCTGCAGACAGGTGCACCAAAATCTTAATGCCAAAAATTCTGAATGCAGCGTGAACTGCAATAGCTTCTGATTTCACAGTTAACACTGAGACTGTGTCTAGTCCACTTAATAAAGCAAATTCATTCACACTGCTGTCATCCACCTGTCCCATTTCATTGCTAGATTGCTCCCTGGTGTGGTTGTGACTGCTGAAACAATACATACCACAGACCATTCCCAGCACACAGAGGGATGAAATCCCATGGTTCAGCTCTCTCCACAGTCTTTTAACAGCAGACTTTGCATCATCAGACAATGGGTCCTACTTCATCTCTCATGTCTTTAAAATACAGCTTCAGTTACACACTATGAAAATATCCCTGTGATGGACACCATACATCTCTATCTACATTCTATGTACAGAGGAAACAGGGACAGGTGGCATGGGAAGAGTACAGGGATGACATCCAGATGGGTAGGAATGGGATCAGGAAAGCCAAGGCACAGATGGAACTGAGCCTGGCAAGAGTTGCAAAGAATAATAAGAGATTCTGTAGCTCAATCAGAAAAAATGTAGGAAAAAAAAAAAAAAAATTAAAAAGGGTAGAAAGGAAGACCCCATGAACTACAGACTGGTGAGCCTCACCTCTATGCCTGGAAAGAACATGGAACAGATCCTTCTGGAAAGACACATGCAGGATGAAGAGGTGATCTGAGACAGCCAGAATGGCTTCACCAAAGGTAAATCATCTCTGACCAGTATGGTGGCTTTCTATGACAGAGTGACTGCATCCATTGAAAAGGGCAGACCAATCTATGTCATCTACCTGGGCTTCTGTAAGATCTTTGACATAGTCCCACATCCTGGTCTCCAAACTGGAGAGATACAGATTTGGTGGGTGGACCATTCAATGGATAAGGAGTTGTCTTGAAGGTCGCACCCAGAGAGCGTTGGTCAATGGCTGTATATTCAAGTGAAGGCTGGTGATGAGTGGTGCCCCTGAGTCTATTTTGGGACTGGTGCTTTTCAATATCTTCACACATTTAATAGCGACAAAGATGATAGGATTGAGTGTACCCTCAGCAAATTTGCAGATGACACCAAGTTGAGTGGTGCAGTTGATCCAAGAGAAGGAAGGGATGCCACCCAAAAGGGATATGAACAAGCTACAGAAGTGGCCCCATGTGAACCTAATGAGGTTCAACAAGTCAAAGTGCAAGGTGCTGCATGAAGAAAGGCTGTTCAGCTTTAAAAAGAGAAGGCTCTGGGGTGGCCCCACTACAGCTTTTCAGTACTTAAATGGTGGTCATAAAAGAGATGGAGAATAACATTTTTCTCAGGCAGATAATCATAGAATAATTGAATCATTAGGGTTAGAAAAGACTTCCAAGATCATCTGGTCCAACCATCCCTCTACCACCAATATCATCCACAAAACCATGTCCCTAAGCACCACATACAACATTTCCTTTAAACACCCCCAGGGCTGCTGATGCCACCACCTCCCTGAACAACCTGTTCCAATGCTTGACTACTCTTTCTGAGAAGAAATATCTCCTAATTTCCAATCTAAACCTCCCCTGGTGCATCTTGAGGCCATTCTCTCTAGTCCTATCACTAGTTATCTGTGAGAAGAGGCTGACGCCCAACTCCCAAAATTTCCTTTCAGGTAGTTGTAGAGAGCAATAAGGTCTCCCCTGAGCCTCCTCTTCTCCAGACTAAACAACCCCAGTTCCCTCAGCCACTCCTCATAGGACCTGTGCTCCAGGTCCTTCACCAGCTTCGTAGACCTTCACTGGAGACCTTCCAGGGCCTTCATGTCCTTCTTGTAGTGAGGGGCCCAAAGCTGAACACAGTAGTGAGGTGTGGCCTCATCAGAGCAGAGTACAAGGGGACAGTCGCCTCCCTGGTCTTGCTGCCTACACTATGCCTGATACAAGCCAGGATGCTGTTGGCTTTCTTGGATGCCTGGGCACACTGCCAACTCATGTTCAGTCTAGCTTTGACCAACATGCCCAGATTCTTTTCCTCTGCACAGATTTTGAGCCACACTGCCCAGTCCTCTAGCACTGTATGGGTTTGCTGTGGCCAAAGTGCAGGACCCGGCACTTAGCCATGTTGAACCTCAGCCCATTGGCCTATGACCTTCAACCCATCCTGTCCAGGTCCTTCTGCAGGGCCTTCCAGATCAACACTTCCCCTCAACTTGGTGTCATCTGCAAACTTACTGAGGGTGCACTCAATTTCTTCATCTAAATCATCAATTAAGATTTTAAAGAGGATGGGCCCCAACACTGACCCTTGGGGACCACCACTCATGATTGGTACCCAGCTGGATTTCACTCCATTAACCACTGTCTGGGCCTGGCCATCCAGCCAGTTTTTAACCCAGGAAAGAGTGTACCTGTCAAAGCCATGGGCGGTCAGCTTCTCCATGAGAAAACAATAGGAGTATATTACTATTTTATGACAGGACAAAAGAAAATGATTTAAAACTAAAAGAGGGGAGATTTAGATTAGATGCTAAGAGAAAATTCTTCACTCAGATTGTGGTGAGGCACTGGAACAAGTTGTCCCATCCCTGAAGGTGTTCAAGCCCAGGCTGGGTAAGGCCCTGAGCAACCTTATCTAATGGGTGCCATCCCTGCCTATGGCAGGGGAGTGGAACTGGATGATCTTTCAGGTCCCTTCCAACACAATCCATTCTATAATTTTATATTATCTTAAATATAGTGTACTAAAAAGGAAGAAAATTGATAGAGGGTCATCATGTGAACTGTAGAGTAATCACATTTCAGTTATGAAAGTGTGTTACATGTATAAACAATATTGTAATTGTAACATCATGGTCCATCTGTTTAAGTGAATAATCATGCATGTTTCTATATTCAGTAGAGGTTGTGTGGGTATATATAGATACACATGCAGGGAGATTGTATGTATGACTATAGAATTAATAGTTCCAAACAGCCTAATAAAGAAACAGGACCAAGCCCTCTGTATTTCTTGAAGGGATAAGATCATGTCAAGTAGCCTCAAAGTCAAAGAAAAAACCTTGCTCCTGCTTTATTCAGAAGTAAGGTGCAGCCTCCAAGACAGTTCTGTGGCTCAGGAAAAATTATTACAGTAGGGATACCTGTGTTCTACTGCGACTGGTAAAATTCATAATCCATATACATTTTACTGATGGTGTATCTCTTGTTTGTTGTGAAACAGGATGAGAATCCAATGTCATCAACAAATATTAGGTACAGGAGCTATTTTATTCAGAAAATAGCCTTGATTTTTCTTTTGGTCACACTTGAACCTAATGAGGTTCAACAAGTCCAAGTGCAAGATGCTGCACCTGGGCTGGGACAATCCCTAACACAAGTACATACTGGGAGAAGAAGTCACTGAGAGTAGCCCTGCAGAAAAAGAATTGGGGGCTCTGGTGGACAAAAAGTTTGACATGAGCCACCAGTATGTGCTTGCAGCCCAGAAGGCCAACTGCATTCAGGGATGAATCAAAAAAGGAGAGTCCAGCATGTGGAGGGAGGTGATTGTCTCCCTCTCCCCTACCCTTGTGAGTTCCCAGTTGCAGTACTGCATCCAAGTCTGGGGCCCCCAGCACAATAAGTATGGGGATCTATTACAATGGGTCCAGAGGAGGGCCAAAAAGGGGCTGGACCACCTCTCCTGTGATGAAAGACTGAGAGAGCTAGGGCTGTTCAGCCTAAAGAAGAGAAGGCTCTGGGGTGACCTCATTGCTGTTCAGTACTTAAAGGGGACTTGTAAAAAAAAATGGAGAGGGACACTTTTCTCAGTCAGTTAATGACAGGATGAGGGAGAACTCTTTTAAACTAAAAGAGGGGAGATTTAGATTAGAGGTTAGGAGGAAATTCTTCACTCAGAGGGTGGTAAGGCACTGGAACACATTGCCCAGGGAGCCCCATCCCTGGAGGTGTTCAAGACCAGGTTAGATAAGGCTCTGAGCAACGTGATCTAGTAGGTGACATCCCTGCCTACGTCAGTGGTGTTGGAGCTGGCTGATCTTTAAGGTCCCTTCCAACCCAAGCCATTCTATGATTCTATGAAAACATGTTAGCCCCAAGATGACATTGACTAAGAAGGAGATATAGCGGCTAGTTCTGAGTGCATCTGTAGCTGTGAGAAAAGTACTCCCAGGTACTTCTCATAAAAGGAATTTACAGTTCTGAAAATTTATTCTGCTTGTTCTATTGTTCTGAAAACTGCTCTAATTTTTTTGAAAGAATCACACTGGACACTAGAGTAGGTTCATGTACAAAGTACCTAACTTAAATCCAGGTAGGCATAATATTTTTCCCTTGCAGAAGTTCTAAGACAAAGCATTTAAAAAGGATGAAAGAAGGGGACAAAACCTATGGTGGGAGATGTGAGTCATAGACAGGAAACATTTCCATTTAAAAGAATCATGCAGCATAGTCTTTCACAATTAGAGGCTATAACAGGGAGACACCAGCCTGTCCTGAGCTCCAGTGATCTGGGGTTCAGTGATGGGTTTTCACTAAAACTGAGTCATAATCTCTGCAAGGTTACCTAAGTTCTCAGAAACTACATTCAAATTGAGGCATACTACAACAGCAAAATAAATAAAATAAATAAATAAATAAAAATCATTTTAAGGGCAGTGCTGGCGTAATTTACATTTTAATTTCTCCTGCAAACTTTGTGTTCCAAGTCATCCAACTGGTACCTGTATTCTGTACCTTCAATTTTCAGAAGTTAAATATTCACTTTATTCAATTGTTAAGCCTATTCAGGATGATGGGATCAGCATGAAACTAGAAATCAAAAGGCCTATTGGGTACTAGACCTCATTTAACAGTAAAGCAAGGCTCATAGGCAGCTCAGTACACCCTGACTTCTGAGGCAAGCTTAGAGGAAGGAATCCAGTAGCAGGGAATGTATTCTTCCACACTGGAAAGGGTCACTAAGGAAATGTAAAGAAATGTTTTCCAGCAAAACCTTCTCATTTCCAAAGAAGAAATCTTACAGTTGCATTTCTTATTTTTAAGACAATATTTTTTCTATCAGAAAAAAAGTTTCCTGAACTTTTTCAGGAAGTTTCAGCTTAGTGAAAGTTTCAGCTTAGTGAAAAAAAGTTTCAGCTTAGTGAAAGTCTGAAATACGCTGGATTCTGCGAAACAAAAGTACAGAACCATAGAAACTGGAAAACAGCACCATACTGCATCAGTTTCTGTATATCCGAATAACACTGTAACTATTAATACTTCTTAAGATAATATTTTCTGTGTATATATATAGGATTGCATTTATTCCCCATTTATTCTAATGTGAATAACATTACTTTATGAATCTAATCAAATTTATAATGGTACAGAAGACTGCATATTTTAATCACTACATATCTTCACAATAACAATGCTCAAAATGTTTTTCTCTTTTCTCTAAATAACTGTTTCCCTAGTCATTGATAAATAAAAGTATAATTAAGCTTTCCTTAAAAGTCAATTTTCATGTAAGGAAAAGGGCATGAATATCTCATTATTATCAATACAGAAAGCTCATAAACAGAACATTAAGCTCAAAGTAATAAAATTGAATAGTTTCAGTTCTTGAAAAAAGGGGAAAAAAAAAAAGAAAAAAGGAAAAAAAAAAAAAAAAACACCAAGACATCTTCAAGAGATGGAGTACTGTGATTAACTCTATTTGTTTCAATAAATGGAGATTATACAGTGACCTTTACTTCAGCTGCCTCGGTTTCTCCATTTTTAATCATTATGCAAGATTTGGTAAGAATTGTTGCTGACACTCTACTCCTCAGGGGGCAATTAGTAGAGAAGTGAATTCACTAGAAAGTCAGCAGATCTTCTCACTTTATTACCTAAAATGACAGGAAAGAGCCCAACTTTCCTGGACTGTCATAATACTCATCTATGGTTGGATCAGACAGAATCCAGACAATTCAATGTACTGCAAAATTACATAAACCTGTCTGAATTAAACATTGAAGAGAAGGAATGCTAATGATATAAAATACATTCTGCTATGTTGCAATTAAAAGTTTCACTGCACAGTAATGTTTTTTGTTTTCATTATGAAGAGTTGTAATGATACATTATCCAGCAGTGAACATAAGTACTATTAATGTTGAGATTTTATACATAAGTGTATGTTAGTTTTTTTGTTTTGTTTTGTTTTGTTTTTGTTTTTAAGTTTTATAGATAATTCCTGCCATCATATATCTCATGCAGGCAAATACATTCACTTTCATGACTTTTGACTGACATATGACATTGTATATTGTGTTAGCTTCGTATGTGTTGTTTTGCATTTAGTTAGAAATGCAACTAAAAATTCTAAATTATGTACTTGAAATTCACAACCTCAGGAGCTCTTTCAGAATAGGATAACTAAACCATAATCCCATGATCACCCACTCCTACAAGGAAACAAGCATTTCTCTGGGATTCTATACTAATAGCTATAAATATTATAAGAATACATGATCAGAAGGAAGAGGCAAATTGTGCAGCATGGCCAAAGAATTATAAAGAAAGGAAAATGAAAATTTAGCACACATTGCCATGGAGAAGGGCATAATACTGGTCCCCCAGGAAAACTTGAGAGAGCTTAATCATTGCAGTGATTCACACACATATATTATTTGCAGTAGAAGGAGAAAGAAAGGAAAATAAAGGAAAATAAGTCTGTAACCTTTCCATTTTCCTTTCCTAAGTGAAAAGAAAGTCTGAGAACTAGATAATCTCAGGTATTTTTAGACAAGAAATTTGGTAAAAACTTAACTATGAAGCCACATGGAAAATAATGAAACAGAATATAGAAAGAGAATTCTAAAACTCTTAAATTAACACATTTTAAGCTAAAATTAAAGGGTTAAAATGACATGATTTTGGCTGGGGTAGAGGTTTCTTTGTAGAGGCTCACATGATGGTGTGTTTTAGATTTTTGATGAAAATAGTGGTGAAAACACACCAATGCTTTTAGTTCTTATATAGTGGTTCTTACAGAGTCAAGGAATTTTCTACTTCTCGTGTTGCCCTGCCAGTGAGGAGGCTGGGGGTGTACAAGATGATGGGAGAGGACAAAGACAGGGCAGTTGACCCAAAATTGCCAAAGGTATATTCCATACTGTATGACATCGTGCTCAGAAATAAAACTATGATAAAGAAGGAGGAAGTGTGTGGGGGGGGGGATGTTCAGAGTGACGGCATTTGTCTTCCTATTATGTATGATGTTCCTTGCTTTCCTGGAAGTGGCTGGACATCTGCCTACTGATGGGAAAGAAGCAGATGAATTCCTTGTTTTGTTTTGCTTGTGCATGTAGCTTTTTCTTTTCCATGGTAAACTCTCTCTATCTCAACCCATGAGGTCTCACACTTAGCTTTCCAATTCTCTTTCCTATCTGACTTTCGGAGAGTGAGTGGCTGTGTGGTACTTAGCTGCCTACTGGGGTTAAACCACAACAAATGTAATCAAGGATGTACAACTACAGGTCAGTGCAGTTGTGAGAAAGAGAAAATCATTTAAAAATAGTAAAATTCACAAATATTTCAGTAAGAAAACTTAGAAAGTCTTTTTTTTTTTTTTGAATGATCTATTTTTTTCCTTTTTTTTTTTTTTTCAATATAAATTTCTCCTTCTGTTATTGACAAAAAGAAAAAAAAATATAAGAAAAGGTAAATTTGCTTTTATTTTTGTTTCTTGACCCCTGGTAGTTTTCTATGATGTTAAATAGCAAGCATACTGGAGGTGAAATGTATTAATGTATTTAAACAATTAGATTTTCATTCAATATTTCTGGCACATTACATTTCCTTAAGAACTATTTATTATTATCAGAATAAGCAAGCACACTCTGTCATGTTTGCTTCTTTGCTTGATTTGTCTACATTTTTTTTTTTTTTTTATCTCTCAGGGCATATATTTGCTTCAACCATTTTTACATGAAATTTAACAGTAAAATTTTCAGATTGTTAGTGAATGCTGCTGTTGTAAAACATCCTGTACTTAGAATTTTAATATATGTCAAAAAGCAATGGCATGTGATGAGATACTATCAATAGTAGTTGCAATGACAATATATGTTTCCATAGAACCTAGATACACAAATCAAGAAATGTCAAAGAACTCTATAAGATTTAGTCCTGTGTTTTAGGAGTACAGGAATCTCTTTACCAATCAGCTGAAGACAAAGGAGACTTTCATAAAAGAAATGGTAATCAACAAGTAAATATGATCTGTCAAAATAAACTCTTCAACATGCACCTTATACCTGCACATATTGCCTGAACAATCTGCAGACTTTTAACACACATCTAACATACAGGGTCAATTTAAATTCTGCAACATGAACAGTTTTGATGTTAATACTGGCAAACACGGGAATACTCACCACTGAGGACACAATAGTTTTCCATCTAAAAATCAAACTAGAAGAATAGCATGTGGCTGATAAATATTGCAGGATAACTTCTGTTTCTAATTATATAATACCAAATCCAGACAGCCACAAATACCTTAGTCTCACAGTAGTATAAATAAAATATATGCTTTTGCTGGGCAGTTGCCAGTCATGCAGTGGGTAATTTTTGCTCTGAACAATATTACCTTAACCCTAGATGTACCATGCCTTGTGATAACATAAACTAGATGAACATACACAACTTATGAACACAGAAGCAATGATGTCAGCATGATGTCAGGTAACAGATTCTCCATGGTGGAGTCAATGGCTATACAACACTAACTCCTTCTGATACCTGATACCATTGATCTCACTATAATATGGCAACTGCAAGGTTCAAATTAAGAAAGGTGCATACTGACTCTTATTTATAATAACACTGATTTTGCTGTTTTTGAGAAAACATGAAGAAGCTAATTTTAACTGTCATCTTATTTATTATAACAAAGCTAAAGAGGAAAAGTGTGCTTGTGTGGAGATAAGTCCCCAAACTATTCAAGAGTATCATAAAACTAGTGCTCCCTCTTTCTTTAAATTTGTTTAAAGGAGCATCAAGACTCTCATAAGACAGTTCTGGTAAAGATAAGTACACAATGCATTGTGTTGTCAAGAAATAATTTACCTTGATAACCAAAATTATATAAAAAGTCACATCTTAGTGACATGATTTAATGGTGGACTTGACAGTGTAAGGTTAAAGGTTGGACTAGATAATCTTAGAGGTATTTTCCAACTAAATAATTCTATAAAATTCTATGATTCCCTAATTCTATGATTTCATTATCTGGATACCTGTTTTCCTCTTCATTGGTCTTGTTTGTTCCCTCTAGTTAAAGATCAGTTCTATCACATGGAGATTAGAGTAGGGTGAAAGGCATTCTGAGCCCTGAATAATATCATCTGAGCATAGAGAGGAAAGGAACTGCTACCCATTAAACATTTTTATTATTATTATTATTATTTAGGAAGAATGATTCATTACTTGCCTCCCTGCACCATACAATTGAAATCCCTATACAGATCTTTACTACCTAATCAACAGTTAACTACTGTTTTCCCTACATGGTTCCAAAACCTCAAGGTGTACTTTACTTCTACTGCCCACTGCTGTCAAAAAACGCACATCTATTTTTTTTATTGTTTTAATTATACATTAAAATGGTTATCACAATTTCCATTCTCAGCATGGATCTATCCAGTTGAATAATAATAATAAAAAAATTATCATACCATAAATCAGTCTGAAGAAATCTATCACTTTATTTCAGTGTTACTGATTTCTGCCACAGACTATCAAGCCGAGCTCAGTTTAACAAAAGGGATTGGTTATATGCATTTTCATATAGTGAAAAGAACAATTGTTTGAAAATTAACAACAGAAATCTATTAAGAATTCACTCACTATATTAATTATGGTATCATCCTAATATAAACTGATTATATAAGAATCATAGGTTATATAACTGATTATATAAGAATCATTGAGGTTAGAAAAGACCTCCAAGATCATCTGGTCCAACCATCCCTGTACCACCAATATCACCCACTAAACCATGTCCCTAAGCACCACATACAACATTTCCTTTAAACACCCAAAGCGATGGTGATGA
Organism: Oxyura jamaicensis; assembly: GCF_011077185.1. NCBI lineage: Eukaryota > Metazoa > Chordata > Aves > Anseriformes > Anatidae > Oxyura > Oxyura jamaicensis. The sequence continues at coordinate 99,437,203 of NC_048894.1, read as the reverse complement.
CACCACCTCCCTGAAGAACCTGTTCCAATGCCTGACTACTCTTTCTGGGAAGAAATAACTCCTAATTTCCAATCTAAATCTCCTCTAATGTAACTTGAAGCCATTCCCTCTAGTCCTATCACTAGTTATCTATGAGAAGACGCTGACCCCCACCTTTCTGCTTTCTGTACATACAACATTATTCTCTCTTTAAAAAATGTAGTCACTCACATCTTTTTAAAGAAAATGGTTTGAATATGTTTCAAATCATAATCTTGAACAAACTAAGTACTATTACAAATTCACAAAACAGCTAGAGAAATAGACTGAATGATATAGCTATTAAAGCTGGGTAAAAATAAACCTATATGATCAAATGTATCTGTCTACATCATTTTGTCACTTTTCCTTGAAATATCATTGTTTTATTGAATGCAGACATTATCTAAATTTATTCAGAACTCTGCAATTACTTATTATGTACACCTTAGCCAGTGTGATTGGTTGCAAACATATAACAGCTGCAAATTCAAAAGCCAGAGGAGTCTGAACAGAACAAACAGATCACATAGTTCTTTGATAAGAGGAAGCTACTTCTTAGAATCCATTGTTTGGTCTAAATTACTTCTGGGTTTACTCTGGTTCAAAATGAATATTTCTTTCACATTACTGGAATTGTTGTTCTGTGAGAAATGCCAGATTCTGAACATCTCCAGAATATGTTTGTGATATTTTTCTGCCTTCCTAGCCAGTTCTTTCAGATGATCTTCTTGTATTTTGTTTTTCTAAGTCCTCTACAAAAGTTCAGGAAACTGAGGAAATAGTCCAGCACTCAGCATAATTCCAATTTCATTTCTATCCTAGAAGGAAAGGATAGATTATAATAACTTACTTAGTTTTCTGAAAAATAACTAGGAATGAGGTATTATTAAATGTATTGGATTTATTTGGCAAGGGTTTGGTGGAAGGGGGGCTGCAGAGCTGGTCTCTGTAAAGAGTTGCCTGAGCTGCCCCATGTTAGAATTGATCCAGGTCCAGCTGGCTCCAAATGGGACCTGCTACTGGCCAGTGAGTGATGTCTGCACCTTTGTGAGAGCAAATTTAAGAAAGAGAAAAAACTGCTGTGCAACAGGAGCTGTGAGAGAAATTGCCCATTTTCCTGCACTGCTTGGTGGGAGGACGTAGAAGAGGTGTCATAATGGGAGAGGAAGAGATGGGAGAGGAAGGTGGTTTTATTTAGTTTTTAGTTTCTCACTAAATTCTAGTCTGCTAGTGATAGTCTATGTTGAGTCTTTTGCCCATAATGGTAGCTGGTGAGCAATCTCCCTGTTCTTATTTCAACCCACGAGCCCTTTCCCTCATATTTTCTCCCCCTGTTCCTTTGAGAAGGGGGAGTGAGAGAGTGGTTGTGACATTAAGCTGAGTAGCATGGTAAAACCACCAGAGTACATTTCAATTTCTTCACTCATAAAGCTGTAGCCAGGTTAGATCCTTGTCTCCAATGGGTACACTGGAATTTGATCAACACACGCATTTAATGATCTCTTCTCCATGTTGCAATCCTTTTTCCAGCAAGCTGATTCCCCTATAGCTTCTGCAGGTCTTGCATCTTTCTTTCCCCTCTTTCTCCATGATCTTCTAGTGACTGTCCATAGCTAACTTATGTGTGTACACACTTAATTTCTCACCATGCCTATCTGATTCTGTCCTTACCAATTGCAAATGAGCATCTGACACTGAGATATTACTCACCCATCAATTATTCCACTCAAAGTTTCTGCTCATTTCCACTGTTTCTCTGCAGACAAATATGTCTGGTTCTCAAAATTTTCCTGCCAAGGACCCACCAAAGACATCACTCCATTGCAGTGATCTATTTTGTCTCCACCCTATGCCAGAAATCCAAATAAAGAAAAGGAGGTAGAGGTTGCACATCACGAGCACCAATAAAAGAGTAGAACCTCCTGATGCAGCACTGACAATTTCCCAAATTCAGCTCAGGGGAAGGGCTTCTGTTCACCCAAGGAATGTTTTTAATTTCTGAAAACTGCCTCATTCTTTATGCTTTCTGGTTGTATGATCCGTTTGACTTCCTTCCCTTTTCTTGTCAACAGTAACCAGGGCTTGTCTTCCTATTCCCTCTCCTCACATTCATTAAATAAAATCCACCAACACTGACTCCTTTTAACTTCTCACTCACACAACTATGACTTCTCTTTCAGCCCACTCTCTCTTTCATGCTGTAAATTTTACTGTGCAGGTTGAAGTTATATATTGTTATCAAGGTTAAATTAAATCAGGAATGAAGCTGTTAATAATGAGATGAATCTTTCTGTATTGCATGTATCCTTCAGCTAAGTAAATTTAGTTAGAATCAGCACGGTAGGAAAGACTAAAGCAAACTATAACAGCACAATACAGTATGCAATCCATCTCAGTAATTGTCTAACACAACTGTGAATTATGCTCCAAATAATTTTCCTTGAGAAGAAAAACATCATAACTTATTTTTCACTGTTGTCTGAAATTTCTGAGGAAGCACTATATCTCTGGAAAACTCCCCCACCCCACCCCCAATAAATAAATGTTTTCATTTTTCTTTCTTTCTTTTTTTTTTTTTTTTTTTCCTTTTTTTTTTTTTTTCATTATGCATTTTTAAAGTCAAAATCAGTAGCCAGTCTAGAAAAGAGCACAGAAGGAATCAGAAAGAACAAGGACCTGAAAGAAAGACAGCTTATCCTGTCTTGCTTATTTACAAGATTGTACCAAAGCCTTTGGAACACAGAAGTGTTCAAAGCACCAACTGATGAAGCGTTTCAGCTGCCTCTGCCCCTATAGCCATGAGGATACCCAGTAACTGACCAATCTAAACAAGAATGACTGGAACACAACATAGAAAGGAAGCTTGCTTTCAGGAAAAACAAAGGCAGATCTGTTTGGCATAAGTAGGAGCTTATGCCATTGTGAAACATCAAGTATTTTAAGGTAAGAGGATAACCACTACAGATTTCCATCTCTCTTCTCCAAAGACTGGAATGGCAATACAGTGCTTACTAGTAGCCAAGACTTATGAGACCTGTTGAGCCTCACTAGTAATTCACCCAAACCTCTGCCTCCTCTGACCTGGGGCTCATTCAGATTCCAGCTTTGCCACTCCAGGTGTATTCGTGTATTTAATCAAAAAGCATAGAGAAAGGGAGACTTTTCAGTCCAAACTTGACTCTTTCAGCTCAAAACAGCTCAAGTTTTTTTCTAATTTCAATGCCTGTTTTGCATACTCTGTCCCCAGAGCTGAATCCAGAACTACCATCACAGCATCCTCATTAGTGTGGGGCTCATGGCAGCCAGAATCCTGGGCAGGGAATTGCCTGGAGCCAGCCCTCGTGTGGACTGGAATCATCTCATCTAACAGCAGGCATTTACAATATAAATATCTACTTCTAAGCTTCTTGTCTGCATTTTCTAATAGTAAGTACAGCAAACTGGGCATTTTTAGAACACAATTAATTAGATGTAGTTATCAGTCTTAGGAAAAGATGAACTGTCCCCTACAAGAACCTGTCTCTTTCCAGGTGTGATTGCAAAGATCATTTGATTACTTTCCACTCAATATAGAACATCATCTGAAATTTAGCACCTATCCTTGGTCCACTGCTGTTCCATATATGTATATATAGCCAATGCCGCAAAATGTTGATGTGCAAAAAGAAACTCTCTCCCTCTATCTCTCTCCAAAATCTTTCAACATAAATACTCTTTTACTGTTGAAAGCAGAAGAAAATATTAAAACCAGAATCAAAGTTTCCTCAGTTTTCCTCATATCTGTCATGGTCTGTCCTCAAACTCCAATCTTAAATCCTATGTCTACTCTGAACTGATTGGGTTCAGCAGCAGAACTCAACCACCCATCAAAACATTAGTGACAAAACCATTTCTGTTTTTTCCAAGTATCCTTTCATGGTCTTCTGAAAAAATAAAAATAAAAAAAAAATACTCCTTCACATAAACTTAGAGATCCATTTGAAGACAATAAGCTGTGTCAGTCAGTCAACCAAGGGAGAACAGGTTTGAAATCATTACTGCGCGATGGAAGAAAATTAGAGAGAACCATAGAAAATTGAGGTTTATAGACACGGCAATTTTTTATTTTATTTTATTTTTTAACCTTAGAATTTGATGTTATTATGGCTTCACCACATTAGTTCTTAAAAGCAGTCTTTCTGTCCTATGGATGCTCACTACAACATAAGAATACCATCAAACTGCTCAATGCCTTCTTTGAATATATAAAACATGGTAAACAGAACAGCTGCATTTGTTTGAAACTCGACCTCCTTGCATTGCATCCTATTACATAAAAGTTAAAATCTGTTTATGTTAAGAAACTATCACATTTGGAAATGTTTTAAGTCACTTGATCTCCTTTTCTTCTTTCCTTTCGTTTTATTTTCCTTTCTTTTCCTCTTTTCTTTTCTTTTCTTTTCTTTTCTTTTCTTTTCTTTTCTTTTC
>NC_048894.1:99386969-99432705 GCF_011077185.1 Oxyura jamaicensis | reverse complement strand
TTCTTTTCTTTTCTTTTCTTTTCTTTTCTTTTCTTTTCTTTTCTTTTTTCTTCTTGGATTAAAATAAACTAAAATTACAACAGTCTACAAGCCAGATTTGCTTACAGTTTGTTCCTGATCAGTTTCTCATCAAAGGTCCAATATCGGAGTAAATAATGCCTTCCTTATCCTATTGATCAGCTGACATTTTAGCTTTCTAATGAAATACAGCTAGCTCAGGTAGCTTCTAAATTCTTAGGTCTTAAACACACGAAATGTAAATTTATCTGAAAGTATTTTTAGCTAATTTGTAATTAATTTTAAAATGCCATACACACTGGAATGTTTGCAAATCCATTTGCTCAGCATAAAATACTTTTTTTTAAAGTGTTTGTAAAATGTTTACACATAAGTATTGTTTGTTGTTGTTGTTGTTAATATAAAACAGAGATACAAAACTCTAGAGCAGGGAGGAAAAAAATATCAATCAGCCATTTATAGAATACCCTGAAAGATGTACTCATAATGAAGATATCACAAACAGGAATTGCAGGAAACCATCACTAGTAACTGCAGCTGTAGTGGTAGCTGCAGTTGCTGCATGCTGAGAAGAGCATGAGGCTCACATGGTAACAAGGAGTGTCTGAAGCAGTTTTTGACCCCCGACACCCTCGGGCTGTGAAGATGGAGGTGCCTGCTAGCCTTGATGGCCTCTTAATTAGCAAGAATGTATTAATATTCTGTCAGGCATGTGGCAGTAAGGAGGCACAGACATAGTGACCATTCAACAGAAAGCCAAGTCCTCCACTTCTGTTCCTCTGGTTCCCAGTACAAGTAATGCAACCACCTGCTTCGGGCAGTTCATGGTTTTCAAGCTGTGGAGTGTGCTTGGGACTACTCTGTGAGATGGAAAGTGATAGCAAACACAACAGTGGTAGGTGTGCCCAGGTAATTATCTGCTCTGCCTACTGACCAAGCTTCAGGAAGAGGTGGGAAGACTGAGAAGAATAAAGGAGACTGAGAAGGTGATAGGTCAATGCAATTATGCTTTGCCCTCTCTGGTATGCACAAGCCAACACAGCAAGGCCATTACTGAGGCATGTCCAGTATTTGATCTGCATCAAGATAAAGGTAGCAATGTAAGGGACACAGAAGAGTGTCAGCAAGTTATTGTATGGAGCTGGAAGAGGAGCCCCTCTTTGCTCACTCAGTTTCCATTACTGTATAGGTGTTAGTCTCTTGGTATGGCAGACAAGGGATGTGAAAAGATGGAAGCAAGTTCTGCCACAGAGGTCAAATCAACCAGCTCCTCATAGAGAATGTTTCATCAAGATCAATGACATGAAGAAACTGCAGTGAGTTGCAGCAATAGGTAAATTTCTTGATGATCATGTCCTTTCCATCAGAATTATTCATTTTCATTTACCAATAGCAATATTAAAATACATGTGATATTTTAAAAGGTAAACCTGTTCTCTTATAATTCCTTCCAATACAAAATAAAATTTCTAATGCAGTTTCTCAGGTAAGTAGTCTGAAATACTGGTTGAAAGAAATATAACATATGCATGCAGACTAAGTTAATTGAATCTTAGAAGACCAGTAATAGGAAAAATAAAAGTAATAATAATATACATACATGACTCATTAGAGTAATTTCAATGTCTTCAGTTCATTGAAGAGATTAGGAATACGAATTGCAGTTGAGAAAAAAAATACAGGAAAACTGTGCATAGATCAGAAAGTAGAACATGGAAAGAGGGTGAGGAAAAGATGGAAAAGCAGGCCAAAGAAAAAAACTGTACCGTCAAAATGAGCAAGAGTCAAAAATAATTTATACAGTAATTAATAATTACTTATACATTTATTTTCTGCATAAAGATGACTTTATTATTATTATTATTTGCTTGCAAGTTTACTGACATAATTAACATTCCACTCAGCACAGCAGAATATTCTGTTATATGTACTGTATCTGTAAATAAAATTTGGTCCTTTCCTAAATACTTGATCTGTCTGGCACGGCATTAATTTTCTTCATAGAAGCCTGTATGGTGTTATGGTTTTGGTTGATTTGTTTGTTTGTTTGTTTTTGTAACAAAAACAGTGATGATAACACACCAGAGTCCTGGCTATTTCTGGCTATTTCTGAGCAGTGTGGACACAGCATAAAGGCTTTCTCTTTTTTTCCACTGCGCTCCTGTAGTGGGTACGTTGAGGCATGCATAAGGATATCTATGGAATGCAAGGTGAGTGAAAGAACAAGATTAAGTAAAAGAAGCTCATAAAACAACTTGCAACAGATCATCTTATTTGCTATATGGAATGATGGTAATTTGATAACTATACTTCCACAGTTTAAAAATACATAAAATCAGATACCTAGGTCAAGTTTGACTTGGTCTTTCCCATTATGTTACCTAACTTGAAGAGGACTCACTACAGGCAAAACAGGAACTATGAAACTCCAGTGTTAAATGTAATATTAAATACAAGGAATAGTAAGGCAAATGTATCAACTTCTAAGAAAAATGTAACTCCACCAGGCTTTAATTATTCTTATACAGTAACAGTCAAATGCAGCTGCTGTAATATGAAAACAGAGAATTTGTATAGCTTTCCTTAATTTTGAAAAGAAAAAGAAAAGCCAAGAGAAGACAGATGTACTGACTGTCTGAAGAAGCACACTTCAGTTTGATATCACTGCCTGCATAGGTAACAGAATCACAGAATTCTGTGATGCTGTGACAAATTCTGTGTAACGTTAAGTAAGTGGCAAAGCTGGCTCGATCTCCAGATTGTTACATATACTTAACGAGACATGCAAAATGTGACGGATGTGTCCCATCAACTTCCTAGGTAATGTTGTCTCATTAGCTCTCTAAATTACACAAATATAACCAAATATATCCTTTTCTCTTTCATGGAAATAAATAAGCTTTTGCAGGATACTGCTCCATTAATTTTCACATACAGAAAATATCTTGAGAGATACTGGACTTCTGGAATTCCTTTCACTTTACTGAGGTTGCCTGGTTTTGCTAACATTTGTGATGGAGATTAACAACACTGTGTCTGCATTATTTTTAAAGCACATAAACATAGTCATCATGGAAAAGACTTTCATTTTTCCTTTATTCTTCTTTCCTTTATTCTTCTTCAATATCTTTGAAACCTTACTAGCTCTAAAGATGTGGCCCAGTCCCAACACCAATTATTTATTATTTGTTTATTTTTGAAAGTAGCAGGAGAAATTGCTCATTTGTGAACATCCAAATTAGCTGGAGACATGAAGAAAATATGAAGATATTCAAATCTGTTTGTGATAGGTGGTGGAAATCTTTTTGTATTTAACATCTTTCAAGGGATTTTGCCTCTTTTGACAAGCGTCTGTCTTAAATTTCTAGATAAATAATTATATTGTGCATTGTCACATTAAATAATGTTAATAAACCAAGGAATTGCATGATATTATGTCAGAATAGAACTTCTAGCACTTTTGCAGAATTTCACATAAACAATGTTAAAGAGTGTGTTAATTCGTTAATCCTTCCTCACAAAAATATGCTGCATGTTCCATCACCTCAGAAATCTTCCTATATGTCACAGCCAACACTCAGTTCATTTCTTAGGATTATTTTGTTGATTTTAACAATTAAATTGATATTCCTGAAGACAAAAAAAATAAAAATTAAAATTAAATTAAATGCCCTTCTTATTCATACTTGTTGACAATAGGTTCTCTACAGACTTCTCTGTGAAACTGTTCATGAGAGAGAGCTGTAACTTTAGAGATACTTTGAACAGAAGCTGATGGAGTAAGAAATACTTAAAAAAAAAAAAAAAAGTATTAAAAAAGTATTGCTGTCTTCACAGTGGCCTGCAAAAACATAGAAAGAAGATGGGCCTGAAGAGAGCAGTGTGTGCCAAACCTACTTTTATTCATATTTGTGACATAGACTTGTGCTTTCAATAAATTCAATGTACCTTTAATGGTCTAAAATGCTTAATTTATTTTTCTAGCTATTTTCTGTTGCTGTGCAAGTAATAATAATGACAAAATTTTTAAAAGTATCTGTCATAATATAAATATACACAGATGTCCTGGTTTCGGCTAGGATAGAGTTAATTTTCTTCCTAGTAGCCTTTATGGTGCTGTGTTTTATATTTAAGGTGAGAATAGTGTTGATAACATGCTGATGTTTTAATTGTTGCAGAGTAGTGCTTACCCTAAGCCAAGGATTTTTCAGCTTCTCACTCTGTCCTGCCCAGTGTGCAGGCTGGGGGTGCAGCAGGAGCTGGGTGGGGACAGAGCCAGGACAGCTGACCCAAACCGGCCAAAGGGGTATTCCATACCATCTGACGTCATGCTGGCCAGGGTGGGAGGACCGGCTGCTTGGGGATAGGCTGGCCATTTGTCAGCAGGTGGTGAGCAATTGCATTGTGCATCACTTGTATTGTACACATTATTATTAGTAATAATACTATTATTTAATATTATTATTGTTATTATTATCCTTTCTTTTCTGTCCTAATGAACTGTCTTTATCACAACCCACAGGCTTCTTTTTTTTTTTTTTTTTTTTTTTTTTTCCTGATTCTCTCCCCCATCCCAGAGAGGAAGGGTGGGGGGTGAGAAAACAGCTGTATGGTTCTTGGCTGCTGGACGGATTAAAACACAACAGGGTGAATAACAACTAGACAATGCATTTGCTTCATATGCCTCTAATCACAGAGGATCTTTTATGCCTCTACTCTAGTTAATGATTTTTATTTTTATTTTCATCTGGACACTACCATTCAGCAACCATTTCCATTTCCCTTTAGTCTGCTTTAAACACTCTCTAAGGATTTTCTTTTTTAATGCAGAATACATGTATACAGTGAGCTAATATTAGAACCCATACCAAAGTACTCTCCTCTAGTGTCACAGGGTTCTGTGAGGCAACTGAAGTTCTTAAAGTCTTAAAAGCAATAGACATCTTAAAGAAGATAAATAGCAACAGTAAAAGAAATATTTAGGTGAAACCCTTTTTAATTTTAGTATTGTATTACCCAAATATGTTAATTTAAGCCTATTTTTTTTTCCAGATAAGCTACATCTTGTTTATGTAATTGTGATGTGTACCAACAGCAGCATTGCAAAACTGCATATTTTATTCCATTCAATCAGATATAGAAAGGTGCATTCAGCATAACAGAGGTTACGCAACATCAATTTGCAAAGTTAACTCAAAGACTAAATGGTCTGCAGCAATTGCTTTCCAGCTTATAATCAACCACACACTACCTAACATACATAACTCTGACAGGCTAAGAAACTGCATTATGTGTGTTGTGCCTTGTGAGTGAGCAAGAGGGAGAAATGTTCATCAGGGCAACATGTTAAGGATAGGTAGGCAGCATTTGGTCTTATACTGGCATATTTCGCTTCCATTAAAATGACATGAATTATAAACTGAAACTCTTCATGTTTTGTTTGTTTGTTTAATTGATTGATTGATTTTGGTGAGAATACATGCAGTATTTTAACAATGAAGAATACAGAGAAGGGGAAAAGAGTACAAAAAAGAGTTAGTTCATCTTCATTTGAAGTACCTGGTGAACTAGAAAGCAATGCACTAACAATATAAATATCTCTATTACAAAAACAAAGATGAATGTTAAGATCATCAGTAAGATCAATAAGATCAAGATAAACGATTCTTCAGACTCGTATAGGTTTAGACTTCATCCAAATGATTTCAGAACACCTAATTGAGCACATCCATTTCTCTGATGTTGTCTTAATACTGGGACAAATGGAAATTAATATTAAAACAAACAAACAAACAAACAAACAAAAAAACCTGAAAGACTGAAACAGAGGTCAAATCACAGACTATTAGTAAAGTGGTTATTTTAATGATTACTTATGAATCAATCATATTTTTTGTGAGAAAGAAGATCACTTAATACCAGTGTCATGGCTTGATAAGCACAAACATGTTCCACACACAGTTTAATCTACAATCTGAGCTGTTATATCTACAACCTTAAATAGTCATCTAGAAATTACTTTAATGACAGCTCTGACTTAATGACCCATCATGATAAAACATCAAAATAGAAGAATCTTCTTTTAATTATGACTGAAGCTTTCCAAGTTAATTAAAAAGATCCCCTACTTGAGATTCTCTCTATTTTGACATTCAGATAATGAGCTTAGATTGCTCTAGATGAGCAATCCTATTTTTATTCTTCATTTACTTTATTAAAGAAGAGGAAATATTTCCAGATATAACAGTTTAAAAAATACTGGAAGTAGAAAACAATATATGATTTAACACATCTAGAATAAATTGAATAAACTTAAAAATAGAATAAACTTTGTAAATACACATTTGATTAAATATTTTGGCAACTCATGAAATTTCAGATGAATGAATTTCAGGTGAACCTTCTGTTCAGAAAGTATTATTTGTGAACTTTTCCATCCTTTTCAGTCAATATCAAAAAAGCAACTAAAAATATCTTTATCTGTAACATAGTTATGATTGTTTTCTCTTACTAAAAGTATTGACAAAATGTGAGAATCAAATACTGACCTTTTGAGAATTTGAGTCTTTTTCTCTCTGATGAGTTTTTCATCTCATAAATGTATGGATAAATCTCTAGCTTGCTTGTGTCTAGCTCTAATTTTAATGTATTTTGCCTCTGTCTTGAAGGAAGGCATGAAACTCTTAGATATGAAACAAACATCCCTTTATTAAGCAGATGACTAGCTAGACCATTTTAAATTTCTGTTCTAATAACAGTGATTTAATTGCACTGAAATGTCCTTTCCATGCTTTGAAGAGAATGCAGTGCCATGAACACAACAGCATTTTCCAGCTATCGCTGCTTCCAGAATTGACAGTACTTGTAAGCTTTCCAGATCAGATACTTTGTGCTAGATATCACAATAAAAAGAATAGTTGTCTGTTCTTCAGTCTAGGTTAAAGTTTTCAAATCAATTGAAATTAGTCTGAATTATATGGGTTTGAATTATATGGGTTTCATATATATGGGTTTCAATATATATGGGTTTCAAAACAGTCTGAATTATATCTATAAACAGTCTGAATTATATTATATCAATATTATATGGGTTTCAATATATATGGGTTTCAAAACAGTCTGAATTATATGGGTTTCATGTTCAATGGATGTCATGAGGTTGTGTCAGGGATTGGGTAGAAGGAAAAGGATCTTCACTGAGAGGATGACTGAGCACTGAAAGAGGCTCTGCAGGGAAGCAGTCACAGCACAAAACCTGATAGAGTTAAAAAGCATTTGGACAATACTCTCAGAAATATGGCTTGATTTTGGGGTTGTTCTGTGTGGAGCCAAGAGTTGGAATTGATGATACTTGTGGGTCTCTTCCAGTTCAGCGATATGCAGACTTTATCCAACTTTAACATAACTTGTGCTCAGGATCTCATCTAGTCCTGTGGAGATCTGAGCGAGCAAAACAGTTCTTCACTCACTAGAATTTGCAGTCAAATCATATAAATATGCACATAGATTGTACAGAAGAAATGTAGTAAGAGAAAAGGAAAACAAAGAACAAAAGATATAAATATTAACTGTAGAAGGTTGTAAGTATTCCCCACCCACTCACTAACTTGAAATTTGAGGGTAAGATTTTTTTTTTATTTTTTATTTTTTAATGAAAGCAAAAATTTATATTCAGTAGAAAATGCAATATTTGGAAGTGGAAATTGTGAAAAATCAAAAATTGCATGTAAGAGCTGTTGTCTGAAATGAATTCATGACAACTTTTTCCAGAAAAAGAAAGAACAAAATCAGTGTCTCTAAATTGATAAATTGATATTTTCCCTTAAAAATATATAATAATAATAATAATAATAATAATAATAATAATAATAATAATAATAACAAAGAACTATTAGAAAATTTAGATCCTATTTTCTTAGAGCTTCATGCTTGGAGAAGCTTGGGTTTTATTTGAAAAATTTGAAATGAATTTCATTTCTGTGAGATTTCACAACAAATAAGATAAATATGGGCATTTTTTTTTTTTTTTTCCAACAACCAAGAGGGCAGGGCTAACAAACAGTTCAGCCGAAGGAGTCCATCTGGTGTATTGCAGTTACAGCTACAAAACTGTATTGTCATAGGAAGTATTTACATCTTACATGATCAATGCTTAAGTGGAGAAAGAAACACAATGGTACTGAAGTAAACACTTCACATCAGAAATAAAAGAATGCTCCAAGTATACAACAACAGAACAAAATACCCCAAGGAAAGGTGGAAATAAGGATCCTCCCTTGAAAGGGAGGGAAAACTTACTGAGCATTAGGAAGACTACAGATCCTTGTATGATGCCTCAGTTGTACTTCTATTCTGCTTAATACAAGCAAAAGACCCTAAAACTATAACAGGCATATGTGAAGAACAGTCAGTTCTTCAGACAAACAGACTGTTTGTAGCAATGGGGATGTAGCTAATGTAAAGCCAGCAGGCAAAAAGCACAGGTAAAATACATCAGGAATCTTGCGTTAAGTGAAGTCATGAAAATCCAGTAAGTGTTGAAAAGAAGGTAATGTGGGCTGAGGTCCAAAAGCTCTTGAGGAGCCCTGTTCCAATAATCCTCATTGGTTTAATAAGTTTTAAGTTCCAACAAATACAATAGGAGAGGAGAGGATGAGGTTGCCAGCAAAATCCAGCCTCAACATAGTAAGAGGAATCAATTTCCCTTCAGTGAGAGTAGAATAGGAGGAGAAGGAACTCAAGACAAGTAATCTACATGAGATTTTCTCATGGTGCTGCAAGTGACTTTGCTTCAGCAGAACATTTTCCATCTCTTTTGTTTCATTTTTCATTTTCATAGGTAGTTGGATAGTGCAAGTTAAACAATTTTCTTGACATGAAGTACCAATAAATGAAGATCTAAAAGTAAAAGCACTTTTTTCCTCTGTGCAAGAGAACGGGTTTTCCTCTACCATCAAGGAGATGAAAGAGAGAAAAATCCAAAGCAGTTCTTCAGGTAAATAAACTGAGTATAACCAAATTCCTTCTCTTGGTTTTATAAAATCTATAACTTATCTAGACATAGAAACCTATAACTCAGCCAAAAATTATTCTGCCTGACAGCTAAGAAAACATATTCAAGTTCATTTTTCCTAAGGATAAAAGTGGTGTTTGAAATAAATTTTCCCTTCTCCAAAATATAAAAATGGTCTCAGGTATTCTTGAGCAAAGAAACAATTTTCAAAATGTCATCTCTAGTATATCTTTACCATCTTGTAAAGGAAGCTCACAGTGCAGTACTGCCTTGCCTGATCCAACATCTATTTTCCATTAAAATGTTCATTACACTAAGCAGGAGACCTGACTATCTTCTCCCTCCAACAGGTGCTTTCAGGAACTGTTTAGAGTTTAAACTTTTTTATTTTATTATTATTATTATTATTATTATTTATTTTTTTTTTCTTGCTACCATTTCTAGTAATGTAAGGTTTAGCAACTTCCTAGGTCTCTAGGTCTATTAAACAATAGAATCATAAAATCATAAGACATAGAATCATAGAATTGTTTGGATTGGAAGGGATCTTAAAGATCATCTAATTCCAATCCTCTTGCCATAGGCAGGGACTCTTCCCACTACAACATGTTGCTGAAAGCCTCACTCAACCTGGCCTTAAACACTTCCAGGGATGGGCCAGCTACAAATTCTCTGGATAACCTGTTCCAATGCCTCACCACCCTCACCGTAATATATATATATATATATATTCCTTATATCTAATCAGATTCTACACTTTTTAAGCTTAAAGCCATTATTCCTTGTCCTATCTCTTCATTCATTGACAAAGAATCCCTCTCCTACTTTCTTGTAGGCCCTTTAGGTACTGGAAGACTGCTATAAGATCTCTCTGGAGCCTTCTATTCTCCAGGCTGATCAACCCCAACTTGCTCAGACTTCCTCACCTTGTGGGAGAGGTGCTCCAGAATGATCATTTTCATAGCCCCTCTCTGAACTCATTCTAATAAAATGAAGTCAGTGAAGTCAATGAGGCAATGAAGTATCAACTGATGATGGACATCATGAGCGAGGACAACAACAACAACAACCAACAAAACAAAACAAAACAAGCTACCCTCCCCCCCTCCCCATCCCCCCCCCAAGCCATAGATAAAATCCTATTCATTTATCTCAGGCAAGACAACAGCAAAATAATTTTCTACAAAAGACCAACAAGCTTTGGTCCATAGACGTTCGGACTGTTGACGTTTAATAATGGTCTGGATAGAAATTATTTAAAAATATCCTCTGATTTCCTGCTGTGAATATACAACTTTAGCTGTAATGTTTATCCAATTTAAACCAGAACATCCACTTTTTTCACTGATTTGAGAACTAGAGATTAAAGAAAAGGGGGGGAGGGGGAGAGAAAAAAAATCAATATTCTTCTATATTGTGAAATTATATATACATATACATATACATATATATATAAAAGGGACTCACAGTGGGAAAAGAAGTGGTTTCTTATATGATGATGATCCTTCATTAGAGGTGATAAACAGCACAGCATTTCCAACAAATAGAGCAGAAAGTCATGCCACTGGAGAAATAGGAAGTTCACTGAAATATCTTGATGTGTGGATGCTGAGAATATTTTGCATAAATATGAGGAGAGAATTATTTCCATGTTTACAGGAAATACATGAACAAGGCTCATTACAGACACTATTGCCTGGGTAAATGAATCATGATGAATCAAGTAAGCATGGTGAAAATGACCACAAATTTCATGAGATCATAGAAAAAAATTGTAAATTTTAAAAATAAGAACTAAAAGCCTTTGTCTTCTCATCTGAAACCTAAAGATGCCTATTACTCACTAAGCAATTTATTTATATTGACAGTGAAAATGAGAGGTTCTACAAAACATATGCCTGGGCTCTGAATTCAATTCAGAAAACATCTTGCATTTGTCCATTAGACTACTGGAAAACAAAAAAGATGAATGGCACTAAAAGCAAATGGTTAAAGAACATTTTTTTTTTTTTCATGTTCAACTTCCTCGCCAAAGACCAAGCATAGTTTGAGGGTACATTAGCAAGAGGGTGGGGGACTGGGGTGGGGAAATGTGCTTAAGGTGAAAAGTCTGCTCTTTCTCTCCTTACTCAGCATCTCTGGTTATTGCTTTTTGTAGCTGTCTTAGTGAGACAAGAAAATTGCCAGGAAATATTTCTAATGGGCTGGAATTTAAACAGAGACCAGCAGCATTCAGCAAAAATGTAATAAACATTTTTTTGCATGTTCTATTAATTTGTTTGCTTTGTTTTTGTTTTTACACAGAATCACAGAACTGTAGG
The DNA here is from genome assembly GCF_011077185.1 of Oxyura jamaicensis. Lineage (NCBI taxonomy): Eukaryota > Metazoa > Chordata > Aves > Anseriformes > Anatidae > Oxyura > Oxyura jamaicensis. Next base: position 99,421,353 of record NC_048894.1, on the reverse strand, counting down.
GGTTGGAAGGGACCTCGAAAGATCATCAGGTCCAACCCCCCTGCAAAGCAGGATCCTCAGAGTAGGCTGCCCAGGTAGGCGTCCAGACGGGCCTTGAATATCTCCAGAGAAGGAGACTCAACAACCACTCTAGGTAGCCTGTTCCAGTGCTCCGTCACCCTCACCAAGTTCTTTCGCATGTCGGTGCAGAACTTCCTGTGTTCTATTTTGCAGGCGTTGCCCCTTGTCCTATCCCCACAAGCCACTGAGATGTTAGCTACATCCTTCTGTCTGAGATGTTAGCTACATCCTTCTGTCTCCCACCCCTCTGATATTTATAGACATTGATAAGATCATCCCTCAGTCTCCTCTTCTCCAGGCTGAACAGACCCAGGTCTCTCAGCCTGTCCTCATAGGAAAGATGCTCCAGGCCCCGTATCATCTTTGTGGCCCTCCACTGCACTCTTTCCAAGAGATCCCTGTCTTTTTTATACCGGGGAGCCCAGAAATGGACACAGTACTCCAGGTGAGGCCTGACCAGGGCAGAGTAGAGGAGGAGGATTACTTCCCTTGACCTGCTGGCCACGCTCCTTTTAATGCGTGCCAGGATCCCATTAGCCCTCTTGGCCACCAGGGCACACTGCTGGCCAAGATTTTTAAGAAACTTTCAGTAGTTTATTTTGGCAGTTCAGCAGTTCTTTTTGTTGTTGTCATTGTTATTTTTGTTTTGTTTCATTTTGTTTTCCATTACATATATACAGAAGAGTAAGAACTCTGCCAGCCTCTGCCAGAACTAAGCCAGCCTTAAGCAATAAGTATTGTTTTAGGCAAAGAGAGAAAAAACACGTTGTTCATTCATTCATGAGAGACACAAAGATCTGAAAGTAGAATAAAAATGTATTTTCCTCAGGCATTAGGATGTTGCAAATAGTGTCTTAAATTTAAATGTAGTATACAGTTTCATTAAATACTTTGACTGTAAGTGGAAGAAACAAGACCAGATGGAAGAACAAATACTTTGCTTTCCTCTGTAACTGTATCCTTTAGGTTTCAATCTGCATAATCCTGCAAACAAAACAGATTATTATGGAGTCTTACAGCTTGCTGTTTTTGACCTGTACTGGGAGAAATGCCTGAAGAATAAAAGTTCACTAGAATCATATCATTTTTATAGCCAGATGAACTTGATTAAGTCAGTAAAACAGTCATAGTAACTACTATGGTCATTCTAGTATATATGAAGAGTTTTAACACTGTTTCTATAGGGAACAAGTGTTTGCATTGAGTGAATTCTTTGAGAAGTTCTCTCTTTACAGTCATTGCTATAAAAACTCACCAAATAAAGCCAATGTTTTGAGAAGTTTATATGCAAAGAAAAAAAAAAAAAAATCACTACCAGATATTGAGAATAGTGCATATACACAAAGAAAAGTTTCACCTTAATCAAAACTTCACTGAACCTTAATCTGCTCTACCCTCTGAACAACGCTCTGAAGATACTTAAATGAAAACAACAACAAAATACAGAAAATACAGTCAGCTGCAGAAGTACAAATAGCACACAAACACTTGCATAAGGAAGATTTTTTTTTTCTCTTTTAAATCTTCTAGTTTTGAAAAAGGAAATTTCAAGGAAAACAGATTTTCAGTGAAGAAAAAAAATAACATTTTACTTCTGCAGTTTTGAGATTATTAGAGAGACATAAAATTTTAAAAAGATTTCCTCTTGAATATCTGTAATAAGTCCAAAGAGAGAGACTAAGTAGAAATACTCTATTTGTGTCCAGTGCTGTTACAAATTAATGTACTTACTAACTGTTCTCTATCCCAAAGCATGGATTAGTAGAATTAAAAAAATAACAGACCCGTGAAAAAAAGCAGCCACGGATACCAGATTACCCCAGCCTAAGGAATGAAGAGGAAAAAATGAAGCTTTATAAAGCCAACATTAATGGTTCAAGCCTGGAATAAACTTATATTTAGGTTCGTTCACTGAAAGACTAACATGTCTAATATACCTTAACAGTTTCTAACACAAAACTTCAAGGCCCAGTCTACAGTCAGAGCAAGAACTGCAAGACTGGACCCAACCCCCAGGGAAGTCTGTTGCCTTCCTGGGGATCAGGTGAGAGACTTTGCTAAGAAAGTCAAGCGCCTAGTATGGCCCACTGACTACTACCCTCTACTAGTCTTTCAGACTGGTAATGATGAGGTAGCAATGAGAAGTCCAAGAGCAATCAAAAGGGACCTTAGGGCTTTGGGGCAACTACTTAAAGGATCAGGGGCACAGGCTGTGTTTGTCTCTGTCCTTCTGATAGGGGGGATCGATGCTGACAAGTGGCTCATCACATTAATACATGGCTTCGGGACTGGTGTAACCGGCAGAACTTTGGGTTCTTTGATCACGGGAAGGTCTACGTGACATCAGGCCTGCTGGCACCAGATGGGATGCGCCTCTCTCAGAGAGGGGTGAGGATTTTTGGTCAGGAGATGGCAGGGCAGACAGATAGGGCTTTAAACTAAGTTGAAGGGGGAAGGGGATAAAACCAGGCATGCCGGTGATGACCTAAGGGATGGTGCACTAGAATCAGAGGGACTGTGTGCCAGTGAGGTCCTTCGGTCAGCTCCACAAGGTGTTGCATGTAGGGAGGCTCATCTGAAGTGCTTCTACACAAACGCATGCAGTATGAGGAATATAATGGATGAGCTAGAAGTCTTGGCCCAGTCCCACATCTACGACATCATCGGCATAAGTGAAACCTGGTGGGATGAGTCCTGTGGCTGGTGTGCTGCAATAGATGGTCACAGGCTCTTCAGGAGGGACAGGCAGGGTAGGCAAGGTGGCGGGGTGGTGATGTATGTGAAGCAGGGGCTGGACTGTGTGGAACTTCAGGTTGGCGATGGCAAAGTTGAGAGCCTCTTGGTAAGGATTAAGGGATGAACAAATAAAGGGGATGTTGTTGTGGGAGTCTATTACAGACCACCTGGCCAGGACAACAATGCTGATGAATTATTCTTTGCAGAACTGAGAGATGCCTTGAGATCAACTTCCCTTGTCCTTATGGGGGATTTCAACCTTCCAGACGTCAACCGGGATCACCACACGGCTGACACAAACAAGTCCAGGAGGTTCATAAAGCACCTAGGTGATTAATTCTTGGTGCAGGTGCTAAGGGAGCCAACTAGGAAAGGTGCCCTCCTAGACCTGTTCCTGGAGAACAGCGAGGGTCTTGTGGGAGACCTGGCAACTGGCAGCCATCTCGGTCATAGTGACCATGAAGTGGTTGAGTTTAGAATTTACTGTGACAGAAGGAAAACTGCCACCAAAACTTCAGCCCTGGATATGGGGAAAGCAGATTTCAGGCTGCTCAGGGAACTAGTCAGCAAGGTCCCCTGGGAAAGTGCTTTTGAAGGCATTGACTTCCATCAGTGCTGGTCAGTCTTTAAGTACTGCCTCCTAAAAGCACAAGATCAGGCAATTCCAAAATATCGGAAGTCAGGCAGGCGGGGAAGGAGGCCAGCATGGCTGACCAGGGATCTTCTACTGGAAAAAAGGCAAAAAAAGAAAGTGTAAGACTGCTGGAAGGAGGGCCAAGTGACGAGGAAGGAATAGAGGGATGCTGTTCATGTTTGTATGGGAGAAAATTCATGTGGCCAAAGCCCAACTAGAGTTGAAGCTGGCCATGTCTGTGGGAGACAATAAAAAAAAAGTTTTTTTTAGATATGTGAACAGAAAAAGGAGAACCAAAGAAAACATAGGTCCTCTACTTGATGGGGAAGGTCTCCTCACAGACAATGATGTAGGCAAAGCAGAGACATTTAATGTCTTCTTTGCCTCTGTTTTCAACGCTGATGATGGGCTTCGGGACCCTTGGTGCCCTGAGCTGGAGGACCGTGAGGGTGGGAAAGACAATCTCCCATCTGACCCTGAACATATGTGGGATTTTCTGCTCCACCTGGATCCCTACAAGTCCATGGGTCTGGATGGGATTCATCCCAGGGTGCTTAAAGAGCTGGCTGACGTTATCGCAGGACCTCTCTCAATTATTTTTCAACGATCTTGGGAATCTGGAGAGGTCCCGGTAGACTGGAAGCTGGCAAATGTTGTGCCAATCTTCAAGAAGGGTCAGAAAGAAGACCCAAGCAATTACAGGCCTGTTAGTATCACATCAGTGCCTGGTAAAATTATGGAGAAGATGATTCTTGAAGTTACTGAAGCGCACCTGGGGGACAATGCAGTCATTGGTCCCAGCCAACATGGGTTCATGAGGGGTAGGTCCTGCTTAACAAATTTGATTTCTTTTTATGATAAGATCACCCAGCTAGTCGACCATTGGAAACCAGCTGATGTGACCTTTTTGGACTTCAGCAAGACTTTTGACATGGTTTCCCATAGGATCCTACTGGACAAAATGTTCAGCATACAACTTAAAAAAAACATCATACGGTGGGTGAGCAATTGGCTGAGGGACAGGGCTCAAAGGGTTGTGGTAAATGGGGCCACATCAGGCTGGCAGATGGTCACTAGTGGGGTCCCTCAAGGCTCCACTTTAGGGCCAGTCCTCTTCAATGTGTTTATAAATGATTTGGATGTAGGACTAAAAGGTGTTTTGAGCGAATTTGCTCACAACAGCAGACTTGGAGGAGTTGTGGACTTGGATGAGGGTGGAAAGGCCTTGCAGAGAGATCTGGACAGGCTGGAGAGCAGGGTGATCACCAACCACATGAACTTTAACAAAAGCAAGTGCTGGGCCCTGCACCTAGGACGGGGCAACCTTGGCTACACATACGGACTGGGTGACGAAACGCTGGAGAGCAGCCCCACAAAGGTATCTGGGGGTCATGGTTGACAGCAAGTTGAATATGAGCCAGCAGTGTGCCCTGGCAGCCAGGAGGGCAATCTGTATCCTGGGGTGCATCAAGCACGGTATTGCTAGTCGGTTGAGGGAAGTGATTGTCCTGCTCTACTCTGCACTGGTGCAGCCTCACCTCAAGTATTGTGTGCAGTTCTGGGCACCACAGTACAAAAAGGACATTAAACTATTGGAGAGTGTCCAGAGGAGGGCGATGAAGATGGTGAAGGGCCTGGAGGGGGAGACATATGAGGAGCGGCTGAGGTCACTTGGCCTGTTCAGCCCGGAGAAGAGGAGGCTGTGGGGAGACCTCATCACGGTCTACAACATCCTCGTAAGGGGGAGTGGAGAAGCAGGTGACCTATTCTCCATAAACCCCAGTGATAGGACCCGCGGGAATGGGGTTAAGCTGAGGCAGGGGAAGTTTAGACTGGACATCAGGAAGAGGTTCTTCACAGAGAGGGTGGTTGCACACTGGAACAGGCTCCCCAGGGAAGTAGTCACTGCACCAAGCCTGTCTGAATTTAAGAAGAGATTGGACTGTACGTTTAGTCACATGGTCTAAACTTTTGGGTAGACCTGTGTGGTGCACAGAGTTGGACTTGATGATCCTTATGGGTCCCTTCCAACTCGGGATATTCTATGATTCTATGATTGGGGACCTTTCATTTTATGTATTTTAGTAAATGTGCAGAATTTTACATGTTACTCTCTCAGTAGGTTTCAATCTCCACAAATTCTTACTATGTGAGGAACATTAGTTGCACACCACTGCATGTACCAAAGTTAGTGACCAGCAGACCAAACTCAAACTTGTCAGGTAAAAATGTAGTTTCTAGATACAGAAACTGTATTTCAATTAAACCACACACACACACACACATGTATATATATATATATATCACAGCAGAAAATAAAATAGCAAAATTTCTGCTGTGATATCTAGTTAGAGTTCATCTTAGAAGCAAGTGCCATAACTGATATATTATCTAAAGGCTTAATTCACAAGCATGCAGAAATGTTCTTTGTACTCATTTATAAACATGCATTTCTCATACTGAGCTCCAAATTGATTAGTTTTTTTCAAATACAAAGTAATAACAACCACCTCATTTTGCTCAGCTGGAGACTGTCAACTAGCAACAGGTACACACATAGAACAATGATACATCCCTTTCATTATAAGCAGAACTTGCAAAGCAATCTATACACAAAACACTAAGTACATGAGAGAGAGGAACTGCAATACCTAACAGCAGTTTGACATCAGGATGGTCTCAAAAATCTGAGCAACAGGAAAACACATATTCAGATTTATGAAAACTGCCGATGTTGATAAATATGACCTGGTGTCCTTTCTTCCAGTACCAGATTCCTTTCTTCCAGTACTAGATAGCGCTGATACAAAGCTATTTGTTAGACAGTTGGTCACTTTAACTTGTCGTTATGTAACTTAGGATATAACAATGTAATATTGCATAAGGAATGTTTAATTCTGTTTCTTTTATGACTGTGCAATTTACATTTCTAATGCTGTAAGGACATGGCATTAAAATAAATAAATAAAGATACATAAGATACATATACAAAAAACATTAACTATCCTGTAAAGACACAAATGACTATTCTCTGATTTTATATCACTGCTATATGGTTCATTGCATTATACAGTCATAGAATGTTCTGAATATCAAAGATCATCCAATTTCAACCCCCCTGCCATGGGGAGGGACACCCAAATCAGGTTGCTCAAAGATGCATTCAACCTGATATTGAATACTTCCAGGGATGGGGCAGCCACAACTTTTCTAGGCAATCTTTTTCCAGGGCGTCATCACCCTCTAGATAAAGTTTTTTTTTTTTTTTTTTTTTTTTTTTTTTTTTTTTTTCCTAATATCTAATCTAAATCTACTATCTTTTAGTTTAAAATTGTTACTCATTATCATGTCAATACACTCCCTGATAAAGAATTCCTCTCTTGCTTTCTTGTAGCCCCTTTTAAGTACTGGAAGGCCACTGTAACATCTCCCTAGTCTTTTCTAGACTGAACAACCCCAGCTCCTAAGCCTGTCTTCATAATAGAGGTGCTCCAGCCCTCTGATCATCTTTGTGGCCCTTATTCTGGACTCACTCCAACAAGTCCATGTTCTTCTAATGCTGGGAGTCCTAGAGATGAATACAGTATTCCAGGTTGACTCTCACAAGAGCAGAGGGGGAGAATCACCTCCCTCAATATGTTGGCAATGTTTCTTTTGGTACCACCCGGGATGTGGTTGGCTTTTTCTGGGCTGCAAGCACACACTTGTGGCTCATGTTGAGTTTTTCATAAACCAACACCTCCAAGTTCTTATGCTCAGGGTTGCTCTCAATCCATTCTCTTCCCAGCCTGTGTGTGTGTGTGTGTTTGGGCTTGCCATAGGGTCTTGTTGAACTTCATGAAGTTCACATCAACCCATTTCTCAAGCCTGTCAAGGTCCCTTTGGATAACATCCCTTCCCTCCAGATTGTACCACATAGCTTGGTGTCATCTTCCACAACAACTCATCTTATCTGTACTACTACAGAAGGTCCCAAGGTAGACAAGAGCCTTTAAAGAAGACAGTGTTAGCCCTTTGCTCCCTTATTTGGTTTGGACAGGGTCACGTTCACTTCTGCTTCGACAAGCTAAAAAACAACAAATATCTTGCTTTACCCAAGGACACTAGGCAACCATAACCACCCTCCTTATATATACATATATATATATATATTTCATATAGGTTGTTTGTTTATGTTATATACTTCTGGCATCATCATACTTAAAGATTACTCCTAGACATTATTTACAGGGCAGAGGGTAAAAACATGAATATTGACTCTTGTGAATGTCTGTTGTTGAAGAACTCCATAATGCAATTCTTCTATTGTGTATGAGAATTTCTATGTCTATACACAAATCTGCCAAAACTAACGGTAGGGGAAGTTTTGAATGGGTTTGTGTATTTTAAAGTAAATATCACTGTTTGAGCTCAGCTTCAGCAAATATGACCATTTCATTTTATGACAAAAACTAACAGAACTTATATTTGTCCGTGATGGAGGCAAACATGACAAAAAGAAAGATTGGGAGGTTCTGTCTGTGATGGGGGAGTGGAAGGTTAAACAAAGAAGGAAATATTCATTACAGACCTATTATCAAAAAGACGTTAAAAGAAAGAAATCTTTGATGCTACTCAGACAATATTAATGTTCATAAATACATGCATTAACCATCTGCTTTAAGACAATTTCTACTACATGTCAAACTCTGTCCTAAAGTATCTTATGAAATTTTAACTGGAGTCATGAGAACCAGGTTTAAATGTTATTAAGACAGCATTAAAGTTAAAAATATCTATCCTGCTTGTCACCTTACTATTATTTCATAGTACTTATAATAAATAATCATTGGTTTCCAAAAGCAGATTTTGGTAGTTTAGGGATTTCAGGGTTCAGATGAATGATTCTATCTTGACTGCACATTGTGAGGCTCTTCAGTCTGTATTTGCAGCCTGTTTGTATAATCTAACTTAATTTGAATTCCCAGTTCAAATTTTCCCACTTTTTTTTTAAACACCTTTCCAAGGCAGTTTATTTTCCCCTCAAACCCTTACTACATTTTTATAATGTCTCAGTTGTGATTGAGAGTCAGTAAACTCCCTCATTTCGTTATTAAGTTTTAAAATGAATTTGAAGCTCTTTGCAATTCCTTTTTTTCATGTTCATTTCCATTAGATTCTCAATATACTTGTAATTAATAAATGTTTCTGACAACACTGGTAAAAAGAAGCAGGAAAAAATAATTAAAAATTCTTATTAAAAAAAAAATCAGAAATACTAAAACAAGGTTGAACAGTATTTAAACAAGCTTCTGAGACTGTTCATTAGATACATTAGTTTTATTGTCCTATTCGTTTAAAATTTTCTAGGAAAATTTTAGGTGAATATATTTATGCAAAGGTTCAGCTAAGTGTTTAGGTTATTGGCTACCAAAAGAATGAGGCCAAAACTGATCATATAATGTAATTCATTTGGACAGAGGATTTGGAGTATTCCCTGACAGAACAAGGGACAGAAAGAAAGATGTTTTTCCTGACTGGGAGGGAGGGAAAGATATGTGGGTGAATAACACATTTTGTGGACAACATATTTTTTTGTTAGAAAGACAAGCTTCATTAATGTCACTGCTGATTTAGATTTAAAAAGTAAAAGGAAAAGCCATGTAGCCATAAAATTTTTGAATTCTAACAAATTTGAATAGCATTGTGAAATTACGAGTGATAATTGGCTTAGAACAAAAATGGTGAAATCTAGTGAAATGAGAACTGTGGTCCCACCACTCACTCCAACTGCTCAGTGTCAGACTAACATTCTACCATAAATATATGAAGATTCTAATCTAATTTTCATCCAGAATTGATTTAGAGAATTAAAAGTACCTTTAGACTCTGCCACTGTACGAGCTTGTGATAACTTTGACACTTTGGCAAGGGAAAGAGAATCTAGAGTGCTTTTACTCTTCTGATTTTGACTCCATTTTGAAAGAATCCTCAGTTCTGCCACTTACCATGTATGGAAAATCTTGGGGTCTGAAAAAGTGGGAAAGGTGGTATTAAGGGTCTAGGAAAAAAACAAAAACAAACAAACAAACAAAAAATATTAAAGGTTTAAAACTCCATTAATTTTAATGAAGCTTAATGAAGCTGACAGGAAGTCTGCACTTTTCCTGTATAACTACAGCTTTGAAACAGCCTCGTGGCTTACCTGACAGAGCAGTCTGGGAGTATCATTGACCTGGCAAATCATGAGACTAACGCAGAAAAAAAAAAAATCAAAACAAGTAAAATTGTTCAGGTTTGGATCTGAAATACAGCTGAATTTCCTGTGCAAATTCTGTTAAATAGTGGGGACACTGAAAGGAAACACTGCTCCCAGATCCTTGTAATACTTCTACATACCTGCTACTTCTTGAACATTATAAGAATAAAATGTACACCTTTAGAAAACTCCCTTGCAAAGATTATTTGTGTTCTTTACATTAATTGATGGTTACTTTCTGAAAAATGAACAAACAAACAAAAACTACAACTACTGAAAACTCTGTAAATGGTAGATATTCATACCAAAGCCTCAAATTTAGGGCTTCATCAGCAATGATGGAAATGTTCTTGACTGTTAATTTTTGCAGTGATCATTCAGTATTTCAGTACCAGATCTCACTGACCTTCAATAAATAACTAAATAAATAGGAATTAATTTGCAAGTAGTAAAAGACCAATTTATGATTGTAATGAAACTCACTTACTCTGAAGTTCCATTAGAGTGAGGCTTCATTTGTCACGTAGTTATTTCAAGTATCATCAAATTTTCTCTCAGAGTATTATTACTTTTTACTTCCTTTAACTGGATTAGAGTAAGTCCCAGATCCTTGAAGCAGTTTACCAACAGGATATTTAAATCTCTGTATAACTCTTGAAAAAGCTCTAAAACATCTCTTCAGGTCTTATAAAATCAGCCAATGCACCTGTTAATAATAGAATTATTCTTTCCTACACCCTCAGCCTGTGAGACCTCAGAGGAAGAAGAGCAGAGGCAGCTCCATAGCCTTGTGGGATCTAGTGAAAATAAGTTTTGCACACAACACGTGTATGAGGAAGAGAAAAGCATCTATGAATGGGGGCTACCTTCCACCAAATAATTAAATCTGCTTCTCATATTTCTACAAGGGTCAAGTCCATATCAAGGAAATAAAACACCTATAAACACCAAAGCATTTATCTGACACGACTTTCTTTTAGAAGGATTCTTTGTCACTACATGTTGTCAGAGAAATAGAATAAGAACAAACAAACAAACAAACAAAATTTATTTCCTCTAACAACTCCTGTATATTAAGTTTGCTAAACTTCAGCTAGTTCTCCAAACAGCTTTAAGTGAATCCTTGTCTTCTCTCTTGAGCAAAAAATTTAAGCAGATGCTGGTCTTCAAATCAATCTTGTAAACAGATAAGAAATCCTTGTAGAATCAAGTAGGTACATTAATGAAGAAAGACCTTGAAGTAGCACAGATTTCATGGGTGCACACTTCTTCCTGATAAGTAATTACTTTTGAAATGTTACAAAACCCCTGTAACTACTAACACAGTGTCCATCTTCACTTGTAATTAGACCTCTAGCAAATAAACTAAACTTGCAAATGCATCTCCCTGTCTTGGTTTACCTGTCTCTGTCAGTTCTAATCTCTGATAATTAGTTACTTTTTTTCTTAGTTTTTACTATTAAAAAGTAGTTCTGAGAAAATTTTCTTAACCAGGAAAATATGTTGAAGGGAAAAAGGAACAAAAATACTACTTTTAATACTTTATCACAGAGATATTCTCAAGAAACACGAACTACAAACATGAATCTAAAGGAAACCATAACAATAATTTTTAATGTCTTGCTGATTCAGTTCTACACATTCATATAAACATATAAAATACATTATATGTATAAAATACATTCATATAAAAAACATATCAAAAGCATATCAAAGACATATCAAATAGGAGATGAAGACATTTAAATGGCAAATGAATCATAAGTGCAAATGATTAAGGAAAAGATGAAAAAATATTTTCCCCTTTCCCTGAATTTATTTGAATCTTTCCAGGAAAAAAAAAAAAAAAAAAAAAATCATTGACCCATATGTCTTTGAAAAAAGGATCTTAGGAGAAATATACTATAATTTTATGGTGAAATAGTGAAGACAGAATTATGACTATCTGGCACACTAGGTATTATGAAATTTTAATTTTCTAACTAGCTGTTTGCTTTTCTCCTTACGCCACAGAAGTTTGTTTACTACAGGCCATTTTCTCAGGCACATAATTATTTTGACTTTAAATACAGTAGCAGTCATATATTATGAGGCACAAAAGCTACTTACAGATGTAACAGCTGTGGCATCATATTACATTTTTCTATATTACTTAAGTCTACTGTTATACAAAAAGGTACTTTATATTTACCGCACATATAAATTATCTTCAAAAAGGGGTTATCTGTCTATAAATCTGAGAAAAATTGCATGAAAATATTATGTGTGTAAGGCATGAGAATTTAAAGACTACTAGGATATTTCTCAAAAATTTCCAAGTAAGGGAAAAAAAATAAAAGTAATAAAATAATATTTTTTTTAAAAAAAAAAAAAAAAGAAGAAGAAGAATCAAAAGGAACTGAAATAACCAAGGGCATAAAGTAGTCTTTACTTAACTCCAACCACAAGATCCATAAAACATTTAAAAAATCACCTGCTCATCCAGTTGACAAGCACTGTGTTTAGTATGTGTTAGTGACACAAACTACACTCTATGGAGTTCTGTTAAATGTTGAGAAAAAAAAACGTATACAAATACAGTACAGATTTTACACTGATAAACATTTATATCAGTGAATAATTCTTCAGCAATTTAAATGTCACATACCTTCTCCTTTTTGTGTTAAAATGTATACATAGACATATTAAAAAGTACACATAGTTTTCTTCAGTTGCTTTAAGAGTATTTTTAAACAAATCTCCAAGTTCCATATTGTCTAGATGACTTCATTAGGATTGAGAACCTCCTACATGCTCTCTTGCTTGCTTTTAGAAACACTTATAGTGGAAAACAAAACAAAACAAAACAAAAACAAACAAACAAACAAAACCGACAAGAACAAAATCCACAGATGTTTAAAATAAGCCTGTTTAAAAGCTTTAAACTAATTGAAATTAAATTAGTTTACTGACCTAAAGACAGGGACTTTGTACTCAGCAGTGGTGGGTTAGCAGCACTGAAGAATTCCAAATGAGGTCAGAAAAAATAATAATAATAATAATACCATTACAAGTATTCTCAAATTATCCTCGTTGTACAGGGCTGCTGTGTCTATTGAGAAAGTGTTACATGGATGATGTACATACATCAACTGTTAAAGACACAGCAGAGACATTTCATGTGACTGGTAAGGAGCAAAAAATGTCATTTTCTCAGAAGAATTAAAAAGGAAAGAAAAAAAAAAAAGAAAAAGAGGGGAGAGGAGAAGGAGGGGAAAGGGAAGAACACTGTCTGAAAGGAACTGTAAGTGCTCACTCTGTTGTTTTGCCCAGAGGTAGAATCATCCATCAATTTTAACCTATATTTGTTACAGATGATATTATAGTGAGGCCTCTGACTAGCATCAGCATGGGCTTTCTGACACTCATACTCAAGGCCAGGTTTACAGAGAGATAAAGTAGATGCTTTTTCTGCAAAAGCTAGTTTCCAAGTAAGGCATTTCACAAAATGAAGGCCTCATCATTTGTCAGCAATGAATGCCTATTGCTAAAATTTGAAGAACTGCTTAATCTAATTCTTCTGCTATATTTGAAAAACTGGGAAGTTAAACAGGGAGGTAAAAAAAAAAAAAAAAAAAAAAAAAAAAAACTTTCCTAAGAAAACAGGCCAAAGCTGCAGCTGCAGTACAAAATTGCATCATACAAATTTGAAGCATATATTCAGGTGTTTTTAAAAAGATTGTTCTAAAGTTGGAGCACAGTGAACAGAATCAATAACCTCCAAAATTTACGGCTGTAACATGAAAATTAAAGAGAGGCAAAACTGTGATTCCTTGTAGAATCTGACATATAAACCATACATTCATGTAATGATTATCAAAAGGGTATGCATTTGTGACAACCAGTTACATTCCCTGTTCTTTTGTTGTGGAGAAATATGCAGAATATTCATAAATTAGAACTTTCTCCTGATTTCTCATTGATAGTCTTCAATCTGGGTACCATTTCTGCCTATTTAACTCCCAAAATTATGGTATAAGTGAAACTTCACAAAATCTTCTGTATCTCCTTTGCAAGCTTTTATACTTTATAATACATCATTGCACAAACTGGAAGCATTCTGCCATCATCTAGTTCTTACTAGTTCTAGTTCTAGTAGAACTAGTAGAACTAGTTCTAGTTCTCATCTTCTTAAAAGCACTTACTTAAAAGATTTAAGAGTTTGATGATTTAAGTTTTCCTATGAGGTAAGACATTTTTCTGTTTTTAATGTGTTCAGTTCTAGACACAGGAGAAATATATATATTTTCTTTTCCTGTCATTCTTAAATTTTTCTTGGTAGGAGTTTCAATGTCTTTCAAAGATATTTAAGCTAAAGAAATAAAAGATTTTTAAGTATGTTTGTAGACATCAGTATGCAGATTTAAGGCCAGAAAAGATAGTAAAATCTCTAACAAATCAAGAAAACACAAAGAAGTCACTTTTGCTAGGTGCTCAGTAACACTTTGCAAAAGATACATTTATTTTCTTATTTTCATTATAAACCTCATTTTCCAAAGCACATACAAAGAAACAGTTAAAAATAGAAAAACAAACAAATAGCAACAAATAAATAAATAAATAATCACTGTCACAACAAACAACAACACAATAAACCGATTCTCTTCCATGGAGTGGAAAGTAGATTCAAAGATTGGTCCCACCATGGAAAAGACAAAAACTTCTGAACACTAGAAGTACAAATATTAGTATTACCAGATGTACTGTTTGGCTGGGGCAGAGTTAGTTTAGTTTAGTTTAGTTTTGATAGCAACTCATATGGGGATATGTTTTGGATTTGTGAGGAAAGCAGTGCTGAAAGTATACTGATGTTTTAGTTACTACTGAACAATGATTACATAAAGTAAAAGCTTTCCCTGTTTCTCATAAGCCACCAGTGAGTAGGCTGTGGGTGCGTAAGAAAGGGGGGGATGCCACAGCTGGGACAGCTGATTCCAACTTATTAAAGAATATTTCATACCATAAAACACTGTGTTATGCAGTAAAAGCTTGTGGAAAGGAGGGGGAAACTTTCAGAGTTATAGTGTTTCTTTTCGCAAGCAACTGTTACATGTGATGAAGTCCTGCTTTCCTTGAAATGGCTGAACATCTGCCTGACAATAGGAAGGAGTGAATGAATTCCTATTTTGCTTTGCCTCCACTTGCAACTTTGGTTCACTTAATAAATTATACCTCAACCCACCAGTTTTCTCACTTTACTCTTCTGATTATCATGAGTCCCTTATTTGTCTTCATGGTCCTTCACTGGCATTTCTTTAGTATATCCATGTCTCTCTTGTACTGAGGAGCCCAGAACTGGACACGGTACTCCAGGTATGGATTCACCAGTGCTGAGTAGAGAATAAGAATCACCTTTCTTGACATGCTGGCAATAATTTCTCTAAAGTAGCCCAGGCTATGTTAATGGCTAATGAAGCCATTAGCCTTTTTTGCTGCAAATGCACATTGTGTTTTGTGTTCACCAGGATCCCCAGGTCCTTTTCTGCAAAGTTGCTTTCCAGATGGGTGGCCCCCTGCCTGGGGTTTGTTCCCCAGATGCAGGATTTGGTATTTCTCTTTGTTGAACTGCATGTTCCTGTCTCTCCCTTTCTCTAGCTGTTGAGATCCCTCTGGACAAAAGCACAACCATCTGGTGTATCACCCACTCCCCCCAGTTTTGTGTCATTTACAAACTTGCTAGGAGTACACTCTACATCATAATCCAGATCTTTAATGAAGATTCATACTGGCAATGTTTGTGTTTGTACTGTCACTTTATTATTATTATTATTATTATTATTATTATTTTATTTTATTTTATTTTATTTTATTATTTTTCCACACAGGATGCAAGCCTTTGGAGCTTAGTGGTCCACCCCATGAAAGATAATCAGTTTGTTGCCCTGTTGGTTGGTGTGCCAGTGCTTTTAATTTATCTGTTAATTTTTAACTACTTCTGGATATGTGCTTGGGGAAATAAGGTTTATAATGAAAATGTATTTCCTAGTCTGACAATGATGGACATGTTCAGTACTGAGATTTCAAACAATGCTTGAATACTTGATTTTTAATAATGTTCTTAGCACATAAACTAAAAAGACACACAGTATGAAGTTAGCTGCTCCTTTGCCATTAAGCAGAAAGAAATGCTGTGGATATATGTAACAAGAGGAAAAAAAAAAAAAAATGGTAAGGCCTACGGTGGACAGTTAATAGTAGATTTTTTATTTTATTTTGACAAATATATGAGAAATTATTTGAATGCAAAATGTACCTAGGGTCATGGAATGGCATTTCAGATTCACATCAGGATGTTTAAAAAAAAAAAAAAAAAAAAAAAAAAAAACATTTTAAAACATAGTTCTTAAAGACTTTCCTGGATATCTTTCCCTCTTCCAAGAACTTTACTGACATCAAGTCGCAATATTCAATATACTTTATTCTGTCAGCCAACCTCTTGATAAAACCATTGAACTACAGAAAGACATGGATGGATGAAATAACAGCTCTAACAAGGGCTCCCACCTGTTTTCAGAAGCAGATTCATTAATTCAAGACCTCAAAGAGTCCTCTATATTTAAGAAGTCCATATTACTAGATGCTATTTACCTAACATTGTTACCTAGCTAAAAACTAAGATTTTAAACCTGAACCAGAGTTATAGTGAAAACAGAGAGCTTATTCAATGAGTTTTATAAAACTTAAATTTGGTACATAGTACTCACATATGAAATTGTACTCTTTGTGTGTGTGTGTGTGTGTGTGTGTGTGTGTGTGTGTGCGCGCGCGCACTTAAAGAGCAATCAGTTCTTCCTAAAACAAAGAAATTATACAGGACAAACTCAACAGAAGGAGAAAGAGAATTACATAATTACTTTATATTAAAACAGTTTAGTGTTTGTCATATTTTTTAATTGCTTGATCAGAATTTTATAAAACAAATATTCAAGTAGTGTAGTGCTACTGAATTACACACATATGATAGGAATTTTAGCCAGACAGTAGGAAATTTCATTTTAATTACCTCTAGTTTTTGAACTTTTATGGACAGAGTAAGAACAGAATAAGCATTTTTGCTTCCGTGCTCATCAGCAGTTTTCTACAGAACAGTGAAGGAACTTTGAATATGAAATCTAACAAACCGGGGGACAAGAGAAATGGACAATATCCATAGAGTCATTTGTACAATACACAGAATTTCCTCAGGGGATGACCAAAAACTGATGAGTCTGTCTGGAAATCAAAGACAATCATCACTTTCAGCAGTAAGATCAAAATGGATATTTTTTATCTCACTTTCTCTACAATACATATATATATATGTAAATCTATAAATAAGATAAAATTAACATTGAACACAGCACAGTTCATTTCAGAATTGCAGGGACTTCTCTCTCTGGCCTGAGAAAGAACAATGTGTGAGAAAGCTATTGTTCATGTTACCTGATGTACCATCAGACAGTGCTTGAATGCTCATCAAAAATGTGTGTTTTAAGAACTTTTTATGACTAAAGAAGAAGACTTAATGTGGGCATCAGTAATTCCTAGCCTGCTGCCATTAATTATGCTACTATAAGAAAATGTTATCATATCTATTCTTTGGTTTTCTTTTCTTTCTTTTTTTTTTTTTTTTTTTTTTTTAATGTACCATACTGTTTATTTGCAATGGAATTTTGTAATGCTTATTTCATTTGTATTTGCAAATGGAAGCTGAATATATACTTCAATTTTTTAGAGAAGAGCTGGAAGAAAAAAAGTTTTGGTTTCAAAGTCAACAAACCCATGTTGACAAAACCATTAATTATACAGGAAAATACTTCATTTATTTATCATTAATACATTTAAAGTTTCCTTATATAGAAACTCCAACATTAAATCCTACCAGAAAAATAGAACAAAACAGTGGGTCAATCCACAGTCATTCAGAATTTTTATATTTTGCATTTAGGTGTATAATATATGATCTTAAAATGGGACAACAAATTCTCCAGGATCAAAATCATTTTAGGAATATGCCAGAGATTCAAATGTAAATCTATGGAGGTTTTTACTAATCTTTAGGAAAGTAAACCTCTAGCAGCTAATCCTAATGATCCTAATGCAATTAAAATAGTAGTGATTAAAAATTCTACTGGAAATTTCATCAGACTTTCTGACAGCAGAGGCTAGCAAATTTATCTATGTGGTGCCAACTTCCAGAGTAGTCTTTCATAGTAGTGAAGACTTTTTAAATGTTTTATTTCTAATAGTTTATTGTCCCACAGGCCACATCTTCTTCTCCCAGCACCAATTACATGGACGTGATTGTTAGTTCTAGGCCAGCACAGATAACAGTTGCGGGATTCACTGTACCAACATAGCTTATAAACCTCATCATCACTAATCAGGTGAGCTAATTAAATTTTACTCTTTTTCTAGCTCCCTCTTTTAGCAAGTGCAAACAGGATATGGAAATATATGGAAATAAAGAAAAATAAAGCACTACTTGCATATTAGACACCTATGAAATTCTCAGTTGCATCTTGTTATCATGATGTTAAAATATTTGTTCTTGTAGTACAATGATAGGATTTGAATAGCTCTGCTTTTGCCCTTTAGCACTTTCAATCATAAGCCACCGAAAAAAATGTTGTTCAGGTATTCACTGTTCCTCAGAAAATTGAGTTAAAAACAGTTCTCAAGTCATACTTTCCTCAAATAAAACAAAAAAAAAAGAAGCTAAAAAGTGCATATATAACCTCATTAAATAAGGCAGCAAATCTAAGTGGCATACAAGGCTATTAAGCAAACTAGATTGGTCCATAATAATAAGAAACATATTTCACATCTGTTGAACAGTTCAGAGCTTTTAACAAGTAATAGGCATACTATGCTGGATAATAGTTGCTATTCTCCATCAGTATATCATTGTCAATGGCTGTGCTGTCTCGAAAGAAGCACTTATCTCATACACTTTATTGCTTGATAGCTTGCTGATTGCTTTTACAAAGCAATAAATTGATGGCCTGATTCAGCAGTGACATTAGGTTATGTTCATTCTCTGTGATTGATGCTTCGAATTAGAACTCTTACATTCCCTTCTGTTTGGAAATATGAAATTCCAAACAGACAGACCTGATGTCACAAATAAAATGACACAATTGATGTCATATGAATAAGATTTATACATTTAAATATCTAACTAGCTTTCTTCTTTATTAAAGTTTCCATAATTTAGTGTTGAAAGGCTTATATTTCAATTAAAAGAATCCAGCCAAATAAGGAAAGTAGAAAAAAGTAAAATAAAAGATGAGAGTAGATTTTCCACTCTGCAAATTGCTGCAGTAATAGGAATGCATGAAAAGGTGAATAACAAGAACATATTAATTATTTATCTCTCAATTAAATAAACTGAATTATTTAAACATTTTTTTCTGCATGTCTGAAGGTAAAAAGGAATTTAATTATTTTTCACTAGCTGAAAAACTCATCTATCATCCACAGTACACTTTTTATTATACATCATTTTTGAATGATACATAATAGGACTTTAAAAAAAAAAAAAAAAAAAAAAAAAAAAACTGAAAGAAGGATAGGTGTCTGCTAACTACCTTTTTTACAATTTCTTAATGATAAATAAATTAAATAGGAAGCAGTGTGTTAAAATAATGTTAAATATGGGACTAAAATTCTCCATGAAAGCAAGAATTCCATCTGAGTTTTCTGATTTTATATTTAATGCACTCCCTACCTTTTAAGGCCTGTCAGCTTTAACAAACAAAAGCCAACTGACCAACCAACCAACTAAACAAACAAGCAAGCAAGCAAAGCCACCTATTGACCATCATGTCTGTTTGGAAGCAGTCAAAAAAAAAAAAAAAAAAAAGTCACTTGAGGAGCAATTCCAGAATAGCTATGTTATTACAGATGAATCACCCAACTTTGTGACACATGCAGTTCCTTGACACAGTACATATAATGCACTCCCTAGCTGCATCAACACAACAGGTGGAACAGGAAAAAGATGAAAGCTCTGCTTTGTCAAATCTGATGATATTTTTAATGTATATTTGATTTCTGTATTGAAACTTTTAGGCAGATATGCACAAATATGCACAGATATGTTTGTGCAGATATGCACAAACAGTGGGACCTTTGAATCTGACTGTGGCTTGGGTACGGTTGTAACACCTCAGTTTCCATATCCTTAAACCAAGGATGATATTAATTACTGATCTTCTTGATGCTGAAGCTGTGTTTGTTCATTTACTACCTTTTATACTGGTCTTTTAAATTATAAAGGCACAACATGCCATATTTTTTATAGTAAAAGGCAAAGCATGATGGACATCTGCTCATAGACTGATATTCTTATCACAGAAATGGCCATGAAATACAGTACCTTTCACTCTTGGGTACAATATAATTTGTAGGCTACTGATTTTGGCATTCTGCTGAAAATGCAGTGTGTAAGAACTACAAATGATTTGTACTTTCCGCAATAACACTTTTGTTTTATTTCATTTTTTGTGCCCCATTCCAGTTTGTAAATTCTAATACAGATCAGTTATATTAAACATTTTTACCTTCTCGGTTATTCCTTCAAAAATAATAGTTGAGGAAAATAAAACAAAGTAAATCATCTGCAAACAAAACACATATAGAATGGGCATTCTGTGCTTTTAAAGGCTTTCTTTGTCCTGCTAGAGCAACTTTAACAGGAAAAGAGAAAAAAAAAAAAACATAATAGTAGGGAAAAAAAAAAAAAAAATCTACTGGTCTGTTCTGGATTCAGAAGTCATATTTAAAAGTACGGTAAGGACAAATGCCTCAACCTGCTCGCTCCAGGGTCTCTCAAAGTCAACTAGTCTATGAACGGGTGTTCAGCAAGCACTTACCTTCTCTGCAAGAACAAAAGCAGAGCTGATGGCCATCCAGAAGTATGATAACTTATTTCAGTTTTCAGACAGACAAGAGAGCATGTTCACAAAGAAATTAATTCCAAGCTTTAATAACATAATTTGAAATACTAGTGCTAATTGTTATCTTCTGCCTCCCCTACAAAGACAAGATGAGATAGCTGTGGTTGTTCAGCGTAAAGAAGAGAAGTCTCTAGGGAGACCTTATCGAGGTCTTCCAGTACCTAAAGGGGGCCTACAGAAAAGCTGGGGAGGGACTCATTATCAGGGAATACAGTGATAGGACAAGGAATTATGTTTAAACTTAAAGAGGTAGGTTTAGATTAGATGTAAGGAGGAAATTATTTACTTTGATGGTGTTGAGACACTGGAACGTGTTGTCCAGAGAAGCTGCAGATGTCCCTTCCCTGGAAATGTTCAAGGCCAGATTGGATAGAGCTGTGGCAACCTAATCTACTGGAAGGTGTCCCTGCCCATGGCAGAAGGGCTGGAACTCTCTTTCAATACAAGCTATTCTACGATTTCATGTTTCTAAGGATCCACAGTATTATTATGGCTTTACTACCCCCAGGAAGAGCATACATAAATATATGTATATACCCAAATAACATTTTTTTTTAAAGCATTTTTTTGTGTGTGTGTGCTTCTGCAAGTGGAAGAGGGAAGGCTGTCAAGATAGCATGAAGAAAAACAAGGAACAAAAGCTATTTCTTCTCTGCAATCATATTGAAAATACAAAATTATCTATCTTTCTTTCCCAGTTCTGTGGAGATTTGGTGAAGCATGTAAAATATGGAGAGTGTGAAAATTGCTCCATCTCTTCTGATCTTCCTTAAGTAAAAAACTATAGCCTTTTAAAAGTTGGCCAAATCAGAGTGATACAGAAATAATAACATAATTGATTTAGTATGAGTATTAGCATCAGTAACAGTAGTGTTTATTTAAAAAAAAATCAGGGTAATAATAATAATACTAAAAATATATATGGTGTTAAGGGACAAGAAGAAGGAAAAGAAGGATGGTGTTTCCCTGAGAGTTAGAGCAATTCTTTTGATATTCTTAATTATTCTATAATTAATTATATTACAGAATCACAGAATTGTAGGGGTTGGAAGGGATCTCAAGGGATCTCAAGAGATCATTAGGTCCAAGCCCCCTGCCAAAGCAGGTTCCCTAGAGCAGGTTGCCCAGTTAGGTGTCCAGACGGACCTTGAATATCTCCAGAGGAGACTCCACAACCTCCCTGGGCAGCCTCTTCCAGTGCTCCATTACCCTCACAGTGAAGAAGTTCTTTCGCATGTTGATGCAGAACTTTCTGTGATCCATTTTGTGGCTATTACCCCTTGTCCTGTTCCCACAAACCACTGAAAAGAGGTTGGCCAAATCCCTCTGTCTCCCACACTTAAAATATTTGTAAACATTGATAAGATCCCCTCTCAGTCTTCTCTTCTCAAGACTGAACAGACACAGGTCTCTCAGCTTTACCTCATAGGGAAGATGCTCCAGGCCCCGTATCATCTTTGTGGTCCTCCACTGGACTCTTTCCAGGAGATCCCTGTTTTTTGTTGTTGTTTGTTTGTTTGTTTGTTTTGTTTTGTTTTGTTTTGTTTTAGTGGGGAGCCCAGAACTGAACACAATACTCCAGGTGAGGCCAGACCAGGGCAGAGTAGAATGGGAGGATCACCTCCCTTGACCTGCTGGCCACATTCCTTTTAAGGCACGCAAGAATAGGATGTTTCTGACACGTACTCCAGGAAGACAACACACCTCTCTGGAGAGATTATCTGGACAGCAAACAGGAGCCTCTGTGCCCCCCAGCAAGGAGTCCCCTATCACTGAGACTCTCTCTCATTTTTTTGTGGCACTGGTTTGGAGGCAGCACCCTGTCTGGCCCTGCTCCCTATGCTTTGTACATCCCTCAGCCTTCACATGCTTCTTGGGGCCTCGGTTCTGTCTGCTGTCCAGACCCTCATCCTTTTCCTGCCCAAGAGGAATCTTGAATCTATTACCCAGGGACACTGTGGGAGCTGATGGCACCATGGGTGTTGGGGCAGATGCCTCCTTCTGCTTTGAGCAGAGACAAGAGTCCAACCCCTTTACTCTCATGGGCTGTCAAGCCCTCTGTCCTGCAGGTGAGCAGCTGGATCGGCTACTACACTTTGCAGGTACTTAAGAGAGGGCTGCTGGCCTTCAGTAGGGGTAGGTTGACACCTCCTATCTGTCTCCCTCAGAGACTCCCAGGAGCCCCTCAGGCTGTCAATTTCTCGCTGCAGTCCAGCCATCTGCTCAAGCAGTTCCTTGAGCAGGGCACACCTGCACACATGAAAGCCCTCTCTTCCCTCAGGACCCAGGGGGGGCTCCAGATTCCAGAGTTCCTCACAGTCTCCAGTCTGGACTGCCACTTCACCCCTCAGGGGATCCACTTGGGTACCCACATGACCCCAGAGAGGCTCTGTCCCTTCAGCATGGGTTGCTGCCTCGGCCCAGCCACTCTGATGGGTGCCCACCATGATGAATTATAAGTTGTAAGAAGCAGAGTTCCCAGAGAAGAGGAGAGGAAGAGGAAGGGAGTTGGTAAAGGGACGAGAGGATCCTTCCTGCACTTCACCCTGCCCCACTTGAAATGCCCCATGCAAACTGCCCACGCTAACTGCCAAGCCAGTCCTGTCCTGTGTGCACATCCTTTTCATGGTGGTCCATTAAGATTATATTAACTTAGGCAATATTTTTGCTGACCAGAAACCAAGCACGAGTTTACATAATAATAATGAATACTTATAAAATAAGGACACCAAAGAGAATTTTCCAAGTAAAAAAATAAAATTATAATAATAAAAATTCTCAGCAACATTTCCTCTTACAATATGTAGTAGTTTTCCATGTACTTTACCCCTTACTTGGTGGTAAGAAAAGAGAAAAAAAGAATTGAAAAAAACTGTTGACACCTGTAACTTTGACATGCTGAGCCTAAATGAAACTGCTGTGAATTTGTAGCTTACACTTTTTGTTGTGTACTGCTTTCGACATTTTGAGCTGTGTAATGTAAAACAACGTGAATCACAGCGGCATTCTAACGTTCTAATATTCTCTCACATAGTAGGAAAGGTAAAAATAAAAAATAAAAAATAAGAAAACCTCTCTACTGTGCATGATGACTTACCAACATCATTCATTCTGCTGGGACGGGAAAAGACTGTGTGAAGGGAAGAGGGAAAAAAAATCAAAACAATTCATAAGCATATTAACCTATGCTGGAACAGTTAAATTTCTCACTGATGTCATTACCTCTTATGCTCTAGAGGTTTCAGAATACAGATACAGAATAGTTTTCAAACTATTACTAGTGTGCTTCACCCCCCAAAAATCAGCAAAACAAAGCTCCCTTTAAGTTTACTATTTTTTTGTTGTTGCCTTTTCCATCTTTCCATCAAAATTTTGATCTCTTGGATCTCTTTCCATAAAATGTTTTGAAAATAGTTACGAGGGTTTTGCAGATTCAGAACAAGGGTTTTGAATCTGCATTTTCGTGAATTTTACTCTACCTCTCCTGAGGAAAAAATAAAAATAAAAATCTTATGCATTCTCATAAAGTCTAATTTTTGTCTTTTTATATCACTATAAAAAAAAAAAAAAAAAAAAAAAAAAAAAAAAAAAAAACAGCAGAAGAGGCCCATGTTAGCCATGCCGTTTGTCTGTGCTTGTAAGGTGCAGCCCCCCTACAGGAGCTCTGATGTACTCCACAGTCCCCATGACCCAGACACACAGAACAGAAACCTGTTGCAGCACATTAATGTCCCTCTGGCATAAACTGTGACATAGGCATAGATATCGTGTCCCATCCTTGTCCTGAAATCAACATGCTTTTATAGAGCTAGTGCCAATTCCTCCTATCTTTTTTCCTCATTTCTTTCCACTGCCATGGCACAAACTTTAGCTCAACTGTGTCATCTGACATAGAAGTGCACAGTGTCTCTTGAGCAATGGATCATGTTCCAGGTGCTCAGAGTGACAATTTCTCATTCATTGAGTGCCACTCTTCAGAACCAGCAGTAAGAAATCCATACTGATGTCCTTCCTGGGGAGTTCAGCCCAAGGGCAACTGGCAGACAAGCTCCAAGCTTAAATCTAGAAATGGTCTGCATGTTTTAAACTTTTTCTGTTTGTTGATTTTTGCTACTAGTTAGCTAACTTTTTCTCTAACACATTTTATCACATAACTTTTTAAATTATTATTTATTATTATTATTAGATTTGCTTCCAGTAAATTTAAAAACAGAAGGTAACATAAATTTTGCATTTTGGGAGTCAGTTATCTGAGCTACTATTTTTACTACTATGATGAAAAAGGACATTGATGTTATGGTTATTTCATGGCACCCATCGTGTATAGGATGCCACAATATGCAGAAAGCAGGAAACTACTGCATGCAGTACCAAAAGTTTCTTAACTGTCATACAAAGACTACAGTTGATGTCCTGCAAGATACTAGCAGCCAATATTCACCAGGGGATCCTCCAGCAGGCAAAGAAAAATAACTACAGGAAACAAATCATTTTGCCCCTCTTAGAATAAGGTCTCAGTAACTTGTATCAACACTACTAATAGCACTTTTTGTAACTTTCTTGTTTCTAATAGTAACAAACAGTCTTGTTTTGTCAAATGGTGGCTAAAAGATGACAGATGTTCTACGACTTAACTTTTAAATGGCCCAGCATAACTTCAGTAGTTCTGCATAACTAGTTTTCTTCAAAAGAAATGCCAAGACTGATTTACTTTTATCCTCCTAGAAGTGTTAGTATAGGTAACTTTAAATTAAACAAACAAACAAACAAACAAAATAAAATGTTTTGACAGGAACCCAAATCCTGAACATTACATAAATAAATAAAATAAATAATTAAATAAATGAAATCCTGTAAGAGAAAAAAAAAAAAAAAAAAATCCATTTCCATTTTTAAGAAGAGTTATGTATTTACCAGTAAAAAAAAATATTAAGATTAGCTGTTCAAGCATCTTCAATTCTAAATATTGGAACACAGTACACACAAATACAAAGCTCTCAGTTAACAATTTAGTGATAATATTTCAAACATGCAAGCTAAATAACTGTTATCAGCAGCTCTTTTGGAGTCAGTGCAGTGTAGTCAAAGTTTAAAACAGTGTGTGAATTGTCTTCAAATAACACTTAAGAATCATACTGTCATATTCCTTTAAAAGATGACAAAAAATGCTGCATGGTTTTGGACTGTGGAGAAAGAGGAAACAACGGATGGCAGCACTTTTGATTAACTGCTGTAGAGAAGACAAGAACTGCTTCTAATCGCTGAATGGTGTTGTGGTTTAACCTGGCCCGCAGCTAAGCACCACACAGCCACTCTCTGGGATGGGGGAGGGAGTAAGGAAAAATGAAGCCTGTGGGTTATGATAAAGGTAGCTCATTAGGACAGAAAAGAAAGGATAATAAT
The DNA here is from genome assembly GCF_011077185.1 of Oxyura jamaicensis. Classification (NCBI taxonomy): domain Eukaryota; kingdom Metazoa; phylum Chordata; class Aves; order Anseriformes; family Anatidae; genus Oxyura; species Oxyura jamaicensis. The sequence continues at coordinate 99,395,303 of NC_048894.1, read as the reverse complement.
AACTATAAGAATTATTATTAATAATAATAGTAGTATTACTTATAATAATGTGTACCAAAAAAGTGATGCACAATGCAATTGCTCACCACCCACTGACGAATGACCAGCCTATCCCCAAGCAGCCAGTCCCCCCACCCCGGCCAACCACCCCATACTAATTGTTCAGCATGACTCCATCTGGTATAGAATATCACTTTGGCCAGTTTGGGTCAGCTGTCCTGGGTCTGTCCCCTCCCAGCTCCTGATGCACCCCGAGCCTGCCTGCTGGCAGGACAGAGCGAGAAGCTGAGAAGTCCTTGGCCTAGTGTAAGCACTGCTCTGCAACAATTAAAACATCAGCATGTTATCAACATTATTCTCATCCTATATCCAAAACATAGCACCCTACCGGCTACTAGAAGGAAAATTAACTCTATCCTAGCTGAAACCAGGACAAGTTGAAATCACCTAACGATCAATATTAACCTAATGAATAAAACAAAACAGCTCTTGAAGTAATCAATCAATCAGAATTAGTTCCTGATATATAACAATGGTGTTGAAGTTTCCTTACAAGGATCAAATGAACCTTATAGGAAAGAAGAAGAGACAGACAAAAAGACAGACAGACACCCCAACCCCCCTCCCCCCCCCCCTCAAAAAATTCCCATTGCAAGCAATAAAATAATAATAGTAGTAATAATAATAATAAAGTCAAACTAAAGCAAAACAACCACAAAACTCAGACTCAGAACACCACCCCATCTGCCAAAGAAAATGGGGAAAAAGACTGATAGGTTAGTAGACGTACGAATTAAAGCATATTGTAGAAATGTTCAGTAATTGTTCAGCAGGCGAGCAGGCGATCAGGCCTAGTCAGCATGGGTTTATGAAGGACAGGTCTTGCTTGACGAACCTGATCTCCTTCTATGACAAGGTGACACGCTTAGTGGATGAGGGAAAGGCTGTGGACGTGGTCTACCTTGACTTCAGTAAGGCATTTGACACCGTCCCCCACAGCATTCTCCTCAGGAAACTGGCTGCTCATGGCTTGGACTGGCGTACGCTTTGTTGGGTTAAGAGCTGGCTGGATGGCCGGGCCCAGAGAGTTGTGGTGAATGGAGTCAAATCCAGTTGGAGGCCGGTCACTAGTGGAGTCCCCCAGGACTCGGTACTGGGACCAGTCCTCTTTAATCTCCATCAGTGATCTGGATGAGGGGATCGAGTGCACCCTCAGCAGGTTTGCAGACAACACCAAGTTAGGTGCGTGTGTCGATCTGCTCAAGGGTAGGAAGGCTCTGCAGAAGGATCTGGATAGGCTGGACCGATGGGCTGAGGCCAACGGTATGAAGTTCAACAAGGCCAAGTGCCGGGTCCTGCACCTGGGGCACAACAACTCCAAGCAGTGCTACAGGCTGGGAGATGAGTGGTTGGAAAACTGCCTGTCAGAGAAGGACCTGGGAGTATTGGTTGATAGTCGGCTGAATATGAGCCAGCAGTGTGCTTAGGTGGCCAAGAAGGCCAACAGCATCCTGACTTGCATTAGAAACAGCGTGGCCAGGAGGTCCAGGGAAGTGATTGTCCCCCTGTACTCGGCTCTGGTGAGGCCGCACCTCGAGTACTGTGTTCAGTTTTGGGCCCCTCACTACAAGAAGGACATGGAGGTGCTTGAGCGAGTCCAGAGAAGGGCAATGAAGCTGGTGAGGGGTGTGGAGAACCAGTCTTACAAGGAGCGGCTGAGGGAGCTGGGACTGTTTAGCCTGGAGAAGAGGAGGCTCAGTGGTGACCTTATCACACTCCACAGGTACCTGAAGGGAGGCTGTAGTGAGGTGGCAGTTGGTCTGTTCTCCCACATGCCCGATGACAGGACGAGGGTGAATGGGCTAAAGTTGTGCCAGGGGTGGTTTAGTTTGGATATTAGGAAGAACTTCTTTACTGAACAGGTTGTTAGTCACTGGAATAGGCTGCCCAGGGAAGTGGTTGAGTCCCCAACCCTGAAGGTCTTTAAAAGATGTTTAGATGTAGAGCTTAGGGATATGGTGGAGGACTTGTTAGTGTTAGGTCAGAGGTTGGACTCGGTGATCTTGGAGGTCTCTTCCAACCTAGACTATTCTGTGATTATGTAATTATGATTTTAATAATAAAATATAAATATATAAATGCAATTTTATTTATTTATTTAAAATGACTATGTTAAGATAAGCAAGATGTCTATGATGTTTTCATGTTAACAAAAAAAAAAAAAACTTTTACTTTACACAAACATAATGATATCAAATTAAAAAAAAAAAAAAAAAAAAAAAAAAAGGAAAGCCTGTTGAGTCTTTTTTGTGACATATATCCCCAAAAAGTATCAGTATATCACTAGACAGAACCATGTTGGAAAAGCTAGACAGGACAAATATTTTCTGATAACAGTTCCAGGAACTGTTGAAACAGTACTGGATCTGCCACAAAGCACAAAAGATACTAAAAGATACTAAAGAGACCAGGGAAAAATAATATTTAATATGTACACCTGTCATCACAGAAACAAAATGGTGATGGGCAATAGCTGACAGAAGATATGACTTTTCTGTTGGTAGACAAAAATCCTCACCTGCACCTCAGAAATGGTTAAAGTGACAAGTTTCCTCTTTTGACCCTAATTCTAACTTTGGTGAATCACAGGTAAAGCTCGTATTGACCTAAATATTATCAAAAATAGTAGCACTAAATGAAAAAGCTTATAAGTGACACAGAGACTCTATCGTTCTTTCAACAGGGAACAAAAGTCAAAAGCAGTCTAAGTCTATCATTCAAAACCATAAAATTGATCATAAAATAAGACCTCCAAATGGCATGCTACAACAGGAGGATAATTTAAATATATGTCCATTCTTCTAACCAGCCTGGTCATTACTAACCAGGAAATTATAACCAATGTGTAGACCAATATCTTTTTGGAATGTTATATTTTCATAAACCACAAAGGACAGAGTAATTATTGCCTCTAAGCAACACAACACGAGTGTGTTAAATTCTGTTTGACTTTGAAAGAGAAGTAAAAAAAACAAGTCTATATTGAAAGATCCTGTGTGACTTTGCACATATCTATTTTGTGCACAGAAAAATGTTAACTGATATTTCGTCATAAAACACATATAAATAAATAAAAGTTTTGAGATGTTAAAGGAATTTTGTTAACTTACATTTTAGAAACTCATTTAAAACTTATATTGCTCTTCCCTGAGTATAGCTTAATCAAAAGCGTTAACTTTGCTTGCTCATAAATCAAGTGGGTTTCAGCCAAGTAAATAAGAAAATTACACACAGATGGACATATCTTATATGCAACTGAACAATAAATATATATATATATATATAAAGTCTATTTTAGTACTCACACTTTTTTTCAGCTAATACTTCCCCTCATGAGCTTAGGGTAAAGAGGGAGATGTAGTATAATATCACAGTGCAGTCTAGATAACAAACTTCTAAAAAACGTTTACATCTTTAATGTGGCAAATTACATAGAGATTGACCACAGAAATTAGAACTGAAAAAATCTGGATTAATGTCTGGCCTGAGAACTTCCAGAATTTCCTCGTGACTATCCTTAAATCAAATCAAAACACTATAAAAACTCCCCCCACACACACACACCCCTACCCATGCAGTTGACCTGTACAAGCATTTGCATTCCTTTTAGGATATTGATCAATTTCAAGGAATTATTTTTTTCTTTTTTTTAACTATTTACACTATGTGCAAAAAGAAAAAAAAAATCACAACAATCCACTTAATATTCATTGAGAAATCTTTGGTATTATGTAACATTTTCACAGAACACTGCTTACATTGGGAACCTTTGCATTTCTTCCTAAAGAAAACAGATTTTACAGTTTGCTTCCTGTAGATATTATTTTATAGCTAGCATACTTGTTAACATCCTTACACCAGGATTTCTGATTGACCAATATTTGTCTGCCAGAATGCACCATTTCTAGACAGTAATGATATTGTAGGATATCCATTTAAAAGGAATTGCATAAAATACCATAGTTTTTGCCAATCAGTAGAAAATAATAAGCCTGATGATAAACATCACCTGGCTGCACTAAGGGAAGAAGCCACAATTTGAAACCTTACAACATTGAACTGTGCATTTCTCTAACTTGTAACTACAAGAAGAAAAAAAGATTCCTCAGCTGAAAACTCCTAGATCCCTAATGCAGAAAAGCAACAGGAAGAAAAAAGGTGAACTGCAGAAACTACAAAATGGTTTCAGTTCAATATGAAAAGAACTAACGCTGAAATCCTAATGTTGGTCTTCCTAGAGTAAGATTAAAATCCAAAAGATTTGTAGCTTCACCTGATGTACCATTAAAGGAAATGTTCGTTTTGTTCTTTTTTTTTTTTTTTTAAAAAAAAAAAAAAAAAAAAAAAAAAGTTTTCTTATGAAGTTATCTGGTCATTGGAAAAAAAGACTGACTGAGATACAACCATTTTATTTCTTTCTCCACTCCCTCCACCCCCCACCCAAGGCTGAAAAGGGAACGGAGAGAAATAAAAAGAAAGAAAGCCTTATTCTGCCTACAGTATAAAATCAAAATTAATCACTCAAAACTTCTTATAATGTGTAAAGGAACACTTTACACATGAGCCTTTAAACCCCAGTTGTGTTTAAGACAGGAATAATAATGCACTCTCCTGCTGCCAGGAAAACTCTGAAATGAAGTAAAAGGCTTTCCCACCCCAAAAATAAATAAAAAATAATAAAAAAAATGTTTCCTTTATCTTACAAAGAAACACTCAATAAGCAAAATTCATGATTGAATAAATGTCTTTATTTAGCAACAAAGTTTACCCTGTAAAGCAATAATGCATTTGTAAGATCCAAAGCCCTACCTTAGAAACAGCTCTTGATGATGGATGTGTCTCTTGTTTCAACTCTATATCCTGTTTTTCAGTAAGTATGATAGCTCTGACTCCATGGATCTAAATGTTCTCAGCTGATTAGATTAGTTAAATGCCAACTCTCACTTCAGGACCTGAGGGCTGCAGCAGTTTCTGTTAAGCTATTGATTGAAAAGCTGGGCTAAAATATCAAGGTTCACAATCATTGTGAGTTCTACATACACTCTAAAAACCAACCAACAAACAAAAAACATCTTTGAAAAAGGTATTTTTTTGTGTGTGTGTTTTTGTTGTGTTTATTTTATTTTCCTGTATTTGAAAATTTGATCATTAGTGCTACAGGAAAAAGATAAATCGATTGAATATATAAGCTAGGTGATGGGTCTCACTTAATTAAGCAGAACCATGTATTTAATCCCACTGCAAGTGAAGAACAGTTCAGAATATGAAATTAAATTTATTTCAGATCTGACTAAGGAGTTAATTCAGCAGATGCATTTTTGATTTTTTTTTTGTAGTTAAATAGACTGAAAGGTATATAAAGTAGAGTTTCTGAATTATTTGAATCACTGTAACAGACAAGAGTATTCTTTATTTTTTAATTATTATTATTTTACCTTCTAACACTTTTCTTAATCTTTACTCTTCTTCATCTTGCCATCAAACAATTGATCTTTCTAGTAACAAGTATAAGTTGTGCCTCCCTCTCCCACCTGCTGTTTGGAAAAACATCAGATTATCAGTTTTTCTGCTATCTTCAAGTTCTTACACTGATGAATGCATCTGAGCCTTTTCCAGAATTAAGCACTTTTTCTCACTTTTCTCATTTAATTTCTGATTTAATGTTGATTCTTAACATTTTTCATACACACCAAGAAAGAAAATATGAATTTTACTGTTCTCAGTGGCATTTTTTTGTTTTATATTAATATGCTATCAGGTTACATGTCCCTCTTGCAGAAAATGAAATTGAAATATGCTTCTTGTTTAGACTTGAAATCAGGGATCTTAACAATTCACTGAAAACAAAACCTCAACAGATAAAGCACAACTAATTACACTACATAGAAAAGGAAAGGATCCCAAGAAGTCTAAAATGTAATGTTTTCTGAGGAGCTGAGACTACAGATTACCCTCACAATGTCTTTGGAGGAGGGGGAAAAAAAAAAAAAAAAAAAAAAAAGTTTATCTCAAACAAGTAATAGCAGTTGATAATAACTTTTCTCTATAAATTAGGTAAGAATGGTTAATGTCAGATTAAAACTTTTATACATTATTTTGCCATCATTTCTTAAATCTGACCTTGGGAGACATCTAGGGGTGAGAGGCTTATTTTGTAATTTGTGTCCCTGCTGAGATTGCCAACAGGTGCAGAGGGGCCAGCAGCTCTGGACAGCCTGATACCTTCTCTTCTCTACTCAGGCCCTGCGAACTGCATGTACCTTTTAGCAAAGGTTTTATTAACAAACCACCATGCTTGGTGTCTAATTGGGAAGTCATTCTTACAAAAGGAAATAATACTTGAAATAGCTTTATTGAATATTTGCAATTGCAATTTATTTGAAAATAGTCATTTTTATGTTGTTCATTTGTAGCATTTTTTGAGTGAATTCCCACAGCACATACCTAGATTCTCAGCACAGGACAACACTCTGCACGCTCAACGTATTGCTTTACAATTACTCAGTTTTTATATCCAGTATTTGTGGACTAAAGACAACTCAAACTACACAGTCTAAGTTTTCCAGTATCTAAGACCATGTTACAATAGCTGATGTCCAACAAGAAATTCAAGTAATAAATTATCTTTAGTTGTTTTATGTTGTTTATTTTGCATTTATTTTTGAGAGTCTGAGGAAGTATCTCAATTGTAAAGCCACACCATGATACTGTTTTAAAAATTGTTGGAGTATCCAATTATTTTGAAATGCACATAGAACAGTGCTATGCAATAGCTTCCCCGTGTTTAACCCCTCTAATAGGGACTAAATGCAGACCTTGTAAATCAACAGGGAGGATCAAGCAGAAAGTGAGGCCAGGCTCTTTCATGCTCTGACCATTCACCATGCAATCAGGAGGGCTTGAAAAGATGGGCAAGCCAGAAGATATTTCTTTCAAACATTATAGGCTACTTGCATTTCTACTTGGTTTGGGATCAAAAGATTAAGGTAGAATAGGGGCATCTTTCATACCCCAGTGCCTCCAGATAGTAGAAATTCTTCTTCAGAACACCCATGGAATGGAATGGAATAGGTGTAATGGAATAATATGATTTTTCAGCTGCTGGTAGAGATTGCCTGTTCACTGGAATTCACAGCCCAACTGGATGGAAAACCTTCAGTTACCAAGCTCCCATAGCAAAGGGAAACGAATTGTAATGGTAAATCATATGCCTAATGCATAGACCAAGTCCTCTTTGGATAATCTATGTTCTCCTTCCAGCAAGAGGAGAGTAGGAGAATTAAAGAACTGTGCAAACTGAGAAGGATCAACATTAATCACAGGTCATGAACCTATTGCCCCATAGGTTATATGTATTTATGATCTATGCAGAATGATTCTATTACAATGATTTGGCACACACTAAGTTAAAACTTTGAAACTCTGGGGCATGATTGGTGAAGAGGAAGGGTGTAGGTGTAATTAAAAGTTAGTATATGTATGCATTTTCTATGTAGAATATATGAGCAATACATGGTTATGTCACAGCACAATTTTAAAGCTTCTGTTGCTCTGAATTCAGATTTAAGTCACCTAGAATCACTTTAAACACAGAAAAAGCAGACTTAGTTGTTATCCATCACTCCTCTTTCTGCTTTGCATATATCAAAACATTAAAAAATAAATAAGTCAGCAATAACTTCCTTCTACCCTTTAAAAATAAGAGAACAAGCCTGCTCTTCCAGGACGACACAAAAGTTTTTGATCTTTTTCCCGATGTTCCTCACTCATTTCTGTGGCAGGAATGAATCAGCCACAGCCCTCATTCTTGGGATAAAAATAATAATAATAATAAAAAAAATTCTGTCCATGCTTCTGTTCATGCTTCTGAGAGTCAGGTCTAATGAACTGTCCCTGCTCTGAGAACAAACAAATACCCTCCCCTCCTATCATAAATAACAAATCCTATTGTCATACCAATGAATGCATACATAAAATAATATACCCCTGTATTAAATATCATGTTAGTATGAGATTTTAATATATTTATAATATCCCATTAATATCTAACAAAAATACTTCTTAAGAAAGGTGTCATTTTCTGGAAATCTTTGTTACTAGATCATGAACAACTGCAGTGTCATGGATGATCAGTGCAGAGTAGAAAGGACGAGGACTGTTATTTTATTATTATTATTATTTGTATAGCACAGCAGATTTTTCCCAGGAAGCATCATCTAGGCTATGGAAGACCACTTTTTTTTTTTTTTTTTTTTTTTTTTTTTTTTTTTTGTT
>NC_048894.1:99338592-99386869 GCF_011077185.1 Oxyura jamaicensis | reverse complement strand
TTTTTTTTTTTTTTTTTTTTTTTTTTTTTTTTTCTTCTTCTTCTTCTTCTGTATTCCTCCACTGCAATTATATTTCCTACAGGCTTTACGTAGCAGTCAGGAACCCATTATGTCATAATAAACAATCAGTGCCAAGGTAGTTCTTGCTCCTAGAGCTAATAACCAACACACTCATCAGTTAGAGTATTGTAAAGGTCTGTAAAGGCTTTATCAGTAAGGGTGAATCTGCAAGAACTCCATTTTGTTGCTGAAGTTACACAGCTTCACCAAGTGAAAAATTTCACCTACAAAACTCCTTTAAAAGGATAGATTATATCAATACTAAACTTTTTGAAATTTCAGATCTATTGGGACTTACATAACTAAATAATAATAAATATACACATGTTTATGACTGACATAGCTAAATTAGCAATATTCTAGGTGTATTTCCTCTCCAAAATTAATTGTCCTGAATGTGACAAAGGATAACAGTTCTTATAGTGGATATATATATTCTCCAGCCTTATGTGACACTCTAGGCAGCTGACTTTTCCTTGTAATGCCTCCTTCTTTCTTCCATGCTCACCTATAAACCCTGCATCCATGTTTTTGATTCACTTACATGGTGCCAAAAATCTCAGCTACTATGTACATGCATAGAAGATACAATCTGAGTACATACAGTAGTATTTACAGGAAATAGTCTTATGGAGTCATGCAGTTTACAAAGCCAAGATCTCACAAGTTAGGAAAAACTGCTACCACTACAGTTGTTCCACCCCTCATGATCTCATACATAAACACATTACAGTAAAATACACAATCCCATACTGGGTTTTTCAGGAGAGACAACCTCTGCCTAAGCACAGAATGATTAGTATTCTGCAATGTTTACAGAAAGAATACTTAACAAATAAGCTGCATAGTCACTAGATATGCACTGCCTGATTTGACATGTCCATTCTGGGCTATTTGAAGCTCCAGAAATTTCTCAGTGCAGCTACATCTAATCTTGCTTGCAATAAGCTCAGTACTGCTGACATTGGCTGATTCAAGAGTCAAGGTGAAGTAATATGAAAGCTTCACTGACAGTGACATATCTAGTGCACATGATGGGCCTGATAGCTGTATATTTTATTTTTAAAAGTTCTGTTGGTCATCAGAAATGAAAGCTGCCTGCTCACTGCTTTTTCTAGATCAGTGAGAGCCACAAAACTGTGTGAAGGAAAATGGAGCCATCCATGGAAGCCACTGAGCAGGGTCAGCTGGGGAAAGCCTTCTAGACAACAGGAGAGGAATCTTATTGCCAAAAGAAGATGTAAAGCTTATCAAAAAGAGTAGGGTGCAACAATGTAATCATCTTCATGGAACATGGAAAAATAAATAAATAAAGAGAGTTATTGGAAACTGTTAAACTGAGATAAGGTCTTGAGGAAAGATCCCGCCCTAGTAGAATACAAGAAGTAGGGGTTTGGGAGAAAGAAAATGTCAGACCTTTTTATTTTAATATGTCTAACCCAGCAAATCTGGCTTCTTTCTATTTCAAAAATTTCCTTCTTCCGTGAACTCTAATAAAACAGAGCTTTAATAATTGGAAAGCCTTTGGTGGTTTTCAGCACTCTCACTTTAAGGAAAAGACGCAGATTTTTCCACTTCAGGGATCAGGCCAAATTGGGGTCTTGTCACAACTTGTTAGTAAGAAAGGTCTCAGTGTGTGAAAACTGTGCTGAAACCGTTGCTCAGAAATAAAGAGCGTTTTCCCTCTGTGGTACTTATACAGCTTGTATATCACTACCAGAGCAGTTCACCATCTTTAACCTATTATCCTCAACTTCTTGAAGTGAGGTAGAGAATCACTATGATTTACTTCCTATTTCCTTCAACTAGGAAACTGAGAAATCCAAATCATGCCCAGTCTGTAGTTTACTTTATTAGTAAATAAAACAGCCAATTCTACCACATATCAGGTTGTTTCTGTAAACCTTAGATTTTCTCGTTGTTAAAGTAGAAGTCAACAGTTCTTATTTGGGATTTAGCTTTTTTGCTTTATGTTAAAAGGAGAGAGGAAGTTATTAGTGACCTTCAAATCAATGCCTATGGTTGAAGAATGGAGGCATGCTTCCTGAAACTTCTGGCACTCAGATGGTGATTGACACTCATTGACAATTAGTACCACGAAGTATTAATTCCTTTCTGAAAACGTAACCCTCTGCCTATACAAGTGTGTAATACCTTTATTACATAGCTCGTTTCATTCATAACTGCATTTCATCAAGTTTGTTATATTTCTAAGTATCCTTGATTAGAAATAGTTGTCCTCTATTTCACCCTTCAAAGAGAATTGTAAAATCATCAAGCACTATAAAAAATCATCCACCAGAAATTCCAAGATACTTTAAAAAATAATACTACTACTAAAACAGGATGTTTCCCTTGACATTTATAATTCTACTAACATTGTTATTTGTTCTTTCAGAGTAAACACTTATTGAATCACAAGGATTAAACAACAAGCTTTGCCACAGAGTTAGTCTGATGTTTCAGTAATTTAAAAAGTTATTTCCATGATTTAAAATTCTGAGCATGTCTGGGCAGAGAAGAATATAAAGAATTGCTAACTGCTGTTTGGACAAATCTTTTCCTGTTCTCTCCCCATGACCATTTTATAATCTGAGAGTATGACATCACTCTTGACTTCAGTTACAGTAAGGATATGAACTTATTTAGAGACCAGATGGTTTATATCTGATAATATTTAGATACTTTTTTTTTTTTTTTTTTTCAGTTTATTAGGTAACACTGTAATAAAGGATAAAAAATTGTAACTTTGCATACAACAAGGACTTACTATCTGAGGACCTTAAATCACTTTATTATTTAATAATGATTACTGTTTGTAAATTCAGTCAGGACTTTTTTATTATTATTATTTATTATTTCATAGAAAAAAGTTATGCAAGCTTCCAAAGGAAGCTAGAAAAGACAACCAGAGTTCAGGTGTTATGAGAGCTAGATTCTGGTCATGGGTTGCTAGCAGTGAAATTCACTACAAAGATTAATGAAAACAAGATATGAAGATGCTGCAGTCATTCAAATTCTCTTTAGAGAGTGAAGAACTCAGTATGGATCCATGATAATTGCAGGCAAATGTCAGGTTGGTATATTTACCTGCAGTTAAACACTGTAAGGGGAAAAAAAAAAAAAAAAAAAAAAAAAAAAAAAAGTCTGTAGACTCAGAAAGAACATTCATTATAATTAATTGTCATACACTTCAGGAATGTCATTATGTCATTTCAAATTCAGGTGCCAAAAAGATTGGTTGTTTTTTGAGGGTTTCCTAAAGTTTTTAGAACTTGGTGCCTAAGAGCTTTTACCTAGTCAGGGGGATCAGTTGACTTCATTCACTTGTCAGATACATGTTTTATTAATCACTTCAAGTGGTAGGAGGAATCCAATTACTCCTTTGAGAGCAGGAAGGCTAGCCCAGCTGAGACATATTCTAAGCAATATTCTGCTCCTACCAAGAAATATTTGTAGCCATCAAAGAGGTGAACTTAAATAAAATGGAATGGAGATATTGTCCTTCTGTATTAAGCAAGCTTTGCAGAGATGTCTATCTGTGAGTCTCACTAATATTTCATAAGCAAAATGTATATATTCACCAGACAGAAACTGGCAGTTTTACATGGGGTTTAAAGGTAAGGTTGAGCTGACAAATTTTCATGTCTTAGACTTCTTTTTAAAAGTGCCCCTTTAAAAGGGAGCTTGTCTATATTCATATATTAACATAAAGTAGTCTTAACTTGATCATCAGCTGCTGAAATTATATCAGCCACAGCATAGCATAAGACACTTTCCATCATCACTTATAAATATTGCTGATTTATATATATATATATATATATTTGCTTTTAGAATAAGTTACACCTTTACTAATGTTTATGGTGGAAGCCAAATTTGGTTGTCTGAATTTTGACAAGCATGCTCTAAATATAAAATTTTAAATGCTTAATAAGCATATTCCTTAGTACACAGAACAAACCCAAGGAGATAAGCAGATGAGTTACAACAAGGAGAGGAACAGAAAAATATTTCTAATGACTCAGCCACTGAATTTGAGGTATTAGCTGAAAGCCCAAAATTTACTCTCTGATTTTCATGCACACCTTCAGATGATTTAATCTGCTATATTGATGACATCTACTGAAATCATGGAGACAAAAACACAGACACATTTTGAAAATTACAGGAGGTATTTGTTTTTCAAATTCATAGATATGTGAATGTCCTGGTTTCAGTTAGGACAGTTATTTTTCCTCCTAGTAGCTGGTAGGGTGCTATGTTTTGCATTAGGAAGAGAAGAGTGCTGATAACATGCTGAAGTTTTAATTGCTGCAGAGCACTGCTTATACTAAGCCAAGAACTTTTCAGCTTCTCACTCAGTCCTGCCAGCTGGCAGGCTGGGGGTGCAGCAAGAGCTGGGAGGGGACAGACCCAGGACAGCTGACCCCAACTGGCCAAAGGGGTATTCCATACCATCTGACGTCATGCTAAACAATATATAGGGGTGGCTAGCCAGGGTGGGGGGCCAGCTGCTCGGGGTTGGGCTGGGCTTCAGTCAGCGGGTGGTGAGCAATTGCATTGTGCATCACTTGTTTGTACATATTATTATTATTTTTATTATTTTCTATCTTAATAAACTGTCTTTACCTCAACTCACAGGCTTCACTTTCCCGTTTCTCTCTCCCATCCCCCCATCCCAGAGAGGGAGGGGGAGGGGGAGCGAACGGCTGTGTGGTGTTTAGCTGCCAGCCGGGTTAAACCACGACAGTGACAAATAGAAATACTGTAAATTATTGTATAGTATAAATAGCTTTCAATTTGAAATTAACTGAAATAATCTCAGGCTCTTTAGAACAAGTGTTGTCACAGATACATTATTTACAGCTGTCATCGATTGAATGGATACTACCTGATCTCTTTTTATTGTACCTGTGTTGTGCTTTAACCTGCCCAGCAGCTAAGTACCACACAGCAATTCTCTCACCCTCCTCCCCAGTGGGATAGGGGAGAGAACTGGAAAAAAAATAAAATCTTGTGGGTTGAGATAAAAGTTTATTAGGACAGAAAATAATTACTAATAATGATGATACATATGTGATATATGTTTAAGTATGTTATATATAAAATAAGCGATGCACAATGCAATTGCTCACCAGCAACTGACAGATGCCTGTCCTAACTCCAAGCAGCCATCGGTCCTCCCCACATTGGCTAGCCACCCCATATTAATTGCTCAGCATGACATCATATGCTATGGAATATCCCTTCGGCTAGTTTGGGTTGGCTGTCCTGGATCTATCCCTTCCCAGCTCCTTGTGCACTCCCAGCCTCCTCACTGGCAGGGTGATGAGAGAGCAGAAAAGTCCTTGGCTTAGTATAAGCACTGCTCTGCAACAATTAAAATATCTGTATGTTATCAACATTCTCACCCTAAATCCAAAACACAGCACCTTACAAGCTACCATGATGTAAATTTACTCTATCCCAGCTGAAACCAGGACAACCAGTCTTTCTAAACAACTTAATGAGCAAGAGAATGCACCCTTTATATACATCTATGTAAATATATATATAAGTATATATACAAAAGTATATATTTATCTGTAGTTAAGGTACATCAGGGCTCCATTCTTTAGATATTACTTTACTTCCCAGCTGGAGAGCTAAAATAGCCCTGGATTATTTCCTAATGAATAGAGCTCTTTGTAAGAAATACTGTTGTAATCTAAAACAGTATAAACTAAAGCTTATTTTTATTTATTTTATTTTTGTGCACTTTGGAACACAAAAGACCCTAAAACAGTCTCTGCCAGTTCAATTAACATTTGCATTCTATTTAGCTGTCATCTATGTGCTGAAATAATTCATGGTGCCACTGTACCACTTCTTGTTAAACAATAATTACTGAAACTGACACAAAATAGTTGATTTGTTAGTGGTCTTAATCCTTAAATGGATCTTTTTACTGGAAAGGACTCTTGATTCATGAATATTGTTTAATGCAAAGCAATTTTATGCCATGGTAAATTACTATCAAAACATAAAAAAAAAAGAAATGAAGACACATTGTGCCCCAGATTAATCAAAACTATCTTGAAAGCTTCTTGATTTGCAACTTTAAATACAAATTGACAGACATGAAAATTTAATATAAAACACAAAACTAAGGCATCTCAATATTTGGCAGGTAAATACTGGTAGAACACATTTTATAGGGAATTAAAGCTGTAGATAAAAATTAAACGTGTTTAAATATTTTATAACAACTCTTGAGTGGTGAAAATTCCTCTCCACATACACCAAATTTACACTTGATTTCTTCTCAGTAATTTTACCAGCACTTGAAAAACAGTTTGCGGTTATCAAAAAATGCCTGTCAGCTTATATTGATACTAATCCCAATACTTACAGCTCCTGCAGATCTAGTACTTTTCACTTCATACACAATTGTTTCTCTATTTTTTCACAATGGACAATCACGGTTGGAAGGTCCATTCTTTGAAGTAATATATAACACCATTCTCTCTTGTGTCATTCTTAGATAGTAATGGACATCTTAATGAAGTTTGTGGAAATGCTAAAATATGTAAAAAGTTAAAATACACATTTAAATTTTCACATAATTTATTTTTCAAATTAATTCAATATTACACCAAAATATCCCATATATATATATTTGCTTCTTTCACCATCATGTCGTTTTATGGATCGTCTGAAAACTTCCCTGTACTTGGGCTAACCTGAGTTTATGGTTAGGCTCCCTGTCATGCACACCTCAAGAGACATGAAAGCCTCAAACTATGTCTAAATACAGGGATCAAGAGTTGGAGACATTAGATCTGGCCCAGATTTGGGCCTTCTTTCCACACCTCCTGAACACCTTGGTTTACAAAGAAAGGAAATAAAAGAGAAAGATCAGGACAAGAGCTGAGGAGTACTTCAACAAGCTCCTAGCCTGGATAACAAGGGAGATCTGGCTCCTGAGGGTGCTGTGGTGCCTGCCCAAGATCAGCGTCACAGCTGGGTAAAGCTGTAAGAGGTCAGGGCTCTACCATCAGGGTACTGGTGGGGTCTTCAATACGGCTGGAGGATCAAGGAAGCCCCAGCTGCATCTCAAGCTTTGGCAGCTTGCAAGCTCTCTTGCTCCTATGTAAAGAAGCTTGTGAGGCTTCCCCAAGCTGGGGTAGCTTGCTGGTCCCTTTAGCTTTGGGGAAATCCAGAAAGACAATTTTTAAAATATTTTACTAAGAAAATTTTTCTTTTGATGTAGGATTAAAATAATAAAGTACATAAATTCTAAATTAGAATGAAAATTATTTTTTCATATATTGATATTTTCACTGAAATATAAAGAAAGATTCATTCAGTTCTACTCACAGGAGAAACCATAACAGTCAAATTACAGTTTGCATCTACAAAAATGAGGATTTGTCATCCACCCTAGCAAACACTTGTTAATCTCTTCTCTCTCTACAGCATGCTCCAACTCTGTGATGGTAATTATTAACTTTTTTAGATACAATCATGATCAGTAATATAGAAAAACAAACAAACAAACAAACAAACAAACAAAACACCTAATTCATTCTGTTATTAGAACAGGAATTATAAGATACCAAGTTCTTGGACATATTTTAAATACTGATACCAAAATTAGTAAAGCTTCTGATCACTTACACTCAGAGTATTCAGCTTCCCAAACTGGAAGCCTGGGAGAGGGAGCAGAACTCCCCACAGTTCAGGTGCAAACATTTAGAGATCTGCTGCTCCACTTGAACTGTCACAAGTCCATGGGGCCAAATGGGATACACTTAAGGGTTCTGAGGACACTGGCAAATGTGATTCCTAGGCTGTTTTCCATCATCTATCAGAGGTCATGGTAATCCACAGAGGTCCCAGATGACTGGAGACTAGTTAATGTGATGTCTATCTATAAGAAGGGTTGTAAGGAGGACCTGGGGGACTGGAGGCCTATCAGCCTGACCTTGGTGCTAGGAAAGATGACAGAATCACAGAATAGTCTAGGTTGGAAGAGACCTCCAAGATCACCGAGTCCAACCTCTGACCTAACACTAACAAGTCCTCCACCATATCCCTAAGCTCTACATCTAAACATCTTTTAAAGACCTTCAGGGTTGGGGACTCAACCACTTCCCTGGGCAGCCTATTCCAGTGACTAACAACCTGTTCAGTAAAGAAGTTCTTCCTAATATCCAAACTAAACCACCCCTGGCACAACTTTAGCCCATTCACCCTCGTCCTGTCATCGGGCATGTGGGAGAACAGACCAACTGCCACCTCACTACAGCCTCCCTTCAGGTACCTGTGGAGTGTGATAAGGTCACCACTGAGCCTCCTCTTCTCCAAGCTGAACAAGCCCAGCTCCCTCAGCCGCTCCTTGTAAGACTGGTTCTCCACACCCCTCACCAGCTTCATTGCCCTTCTCTGGACTCACTTAAGCACCTCCATGTCCTTCTTGTAGTGAGGGGCCCAAAACTGAACACAGTACTCGAGGTGCGGCCTCACCAGAGCCGAGTACAGGGGGACAATCACTTCCCTGGACCTCCTGGCCATGCTGTTTCTAATGCAAGCCAGGATGCTGCTGGGCTTCTTGGCCACCTAAGCACACTGCTGGCTCATATTCAGCCGACTATCAACCAATACTCCCAGGTCCTTCTCTGACAGGCAGTTTTCCAACCACTCATCTCCCAGCCTGTAGCACTGCTTGGAGTTGTTGTGCCCCAGGTGCAGGACCCGGCACTTGGCCTTGTTGAACTTCATACTGTTGGCCTCAGCCCATCGGTCCAGCCTATCCAGATCCTCCTGCAGAGCCTTCCTACCCTTGATCAGATCAACACACACCCCTAACTTGGTGTTGTCTGCAAACTTGCTGAGGGTGCACTCGATCCCCTTGTCCAGATCATTGATAAAGATATTAAACAGAACTGGCCCCAGTACTGAGGCCTTTGGGGACTCCACTAGGGAATGGCCTCCATCTGAATTTAACTCCATTCACCACAACTCTCTGGGCCCGGCCACCCAGCCAGCTCTTAACCCAACAAAGCGTACGGCCAGTTCTCTCATTACCCTTGGGTGGATCCCATCCGGCCCCATCAACCTGCGTAAATCTAAGTGCTGTAGCAGGTCGCCAAACATTTCCTTGTGGATTGTGAGGGCCACATTCTGCTCCTTAACCCCTTCCACCAGCTCACAGTACTGGGTATCCACAGAACAACTCGTCTTACTGCTAAAGACTGAGGCTAAGAAGGCATTAAGCACCTCAGCCGTTTCCTCATCTCTTGTAACTAAGTTTCCCCCAGCATCCAGTAAAGGATGGAGATTCTTCTTAGTACTCCTTTTTGTGTTTATGTATTTATAAAAACATTTTTCTGTTATCTTTAACAGCAGTAGCCAGATTAAGCTCCAGATGACCTTTGGCCTTTCTAATTTTGTCCCTACACTTCCTTACAGCATCCTTATAAATGGTCTGCCCTCTTTTCCATAGATCATAAACCCTTTTTTTTTTTTTTTTTTTTTTTTTTTTTCCTAAGCTATAGTCACAACTCTGTTCAGCCAGGCCGGTCTTCTTCCACATCAACTCATCTTTGGGCATGTGGGGACAGACCACTCCTGAGCCTTTAAGATTTCCTTCTTGAGGAGTGTCCAGCCTTCCTGGACTCCTCTGCCCTTCAGAACTGCCTCCCAAGGGACTCTGACAACCAGTGTCCTGAACAGCTCAAAGTCTGCCCTCCAGAAGTCCAAGACAGCAGTTTTACTGGTCCCTTTTCACCTCATATTCACCCACCAGTCTCTCAAGCTCCAGTGCCTCAAACCTGTTGTGTATGGGCACCTGGGGAGGCAGAGCTGGTAGTGAGGGGGGGTTGCCTGTGACGTCGAGCAGTGACCTGTTTCCATTCTTTCTCATCTCCTAGGTCCCCTTCCTCTGCTCGGTGGGGCAGGGAATCCACCACTGTTTGGGGTGTCTCACCCTGGCTCCTTTCCCTCAAACCTTGCTGCCCCACAAGTCTATCTCCCACTTGTACTCCCTGATGGCCCTCAACCCCTACACATCCTCCTTGAACTCCACCACCAGGCAGATCAGGTCGTCCACCTGTTCACACCTCACACACACAGTGTCTCTGCAACCCTCAGAGGGCAGCAACAGGCTCAGGCACCCCATGCACCCAGAGATCTGAACTTCCACCTTTTTAAGCAGGCACTCAGTCTAGGTGGCCAGAGACTGTATAAAAAGAGCTCTCTGCCTCGTGATGACCATGGTGGTTTACCATACGTAGACAGCTGGTAGGTGACTTCTCGTGAGCGAGACAGAACTCTCTGCCCTGCCTGAGCGCACCCTGCCTGCGCAAACTGCCATGCCTCATCCTGTTTGCCCGCCCTGGTCACTGCGCTCCTGGTCGCTCGTGCTCCCTAGGTGCTGCCTTTGAACTGCCGGGGAGTGGTCGCTACTGGCTCTGCCTACGCCTCATCAGCCTCCCTCAAGAGGGCTGCCAGGTCCTAGTCGAATAGCTGCAAAATGGCGGCAACTCCCAATTTAAATGGCCCACCACTCACTCTGCTGGCTCCGTCTATGCCTCGTCAGCCTCCCTCACAAGGGCTGCTGGGTCCTAGTGGCTCCCTCAGCTGCTTTGAGTGGCCTCGATGCTGAAAAAAAGCCCTGCCCACCTCTATTACCCTCTCTGCGGCAGAACACATCTGCTCCGGTACCAGTCACCTCAGGCTATCTTGAATGCAATCATGCAATATATACAGGACAAACAGGGCATCAAGTCCAGTCAGCACGGGTTCATGAAAGGCAAGTCCTGCCTAACCAACCACATGACCAGATGACCCACCTGGTGGATGAGGGGAAGACTGTTGACGTAGTCTACCTAGACTTCAGCAAGGTCTTTGACATGGTCTCCTATAGTATTCTCCTGGAGAAGCTGGAAGCACATGGCTTGGACAGATACATCCTTTGCTGGGTCAAAAACTGGCTGGACAACCAGGCCTAGAGAGTGGTGGTGAACGGGGTGAAATCCAGCTGGTGACCAGTCACCAGTGATGTTCCCCAGGGGTTGGTGTTGGGGCTCACCCTCATTAATATATTTATTGGTGGTTTGGATGAGGGAGTTGAGTGCACCCTCAGTAAGTTTGCAGCTGACACCAAGTTGGGAGGAAGTGTCAAATCTGCCAGGGGGTAGGAAGGCCATGCAGAGGGACCTGGACAGGAAGGGTAGATGGGCAGAGGCCAATGGGATGAGGCTCAACATGGTTAAGTGCCGGGTCCTGCACTTTGGCCACAACAACCCCATGCAGCGCGACAGGCTTGGGGAAGAGTGGCTTGAAAGCTATGCGGAGGAAAAGGATCTGGGTGTGTTGGTCGATATTCACTGGTCGATACTGGCAGTGTACCCAGGTGTCCAAGAAGCCCAATGGCATCCTGGCTTGTATCAGGAATAGTGTAGGCAGCAGGACCAGGGAGGTGATCAGCTGTACTCAGCTCTGATGAGGCTGTACCTTGAGTACTGTGTTCAGCTTTGGGCCCCTCAGTACAAAAAAAAAAAAAAAAAAAAAAGGCCCTGGAACATGTCCAGAGGACTATGAAGCTGGTGAAGGATCTGGAACAGAAGTTCTATGAGGAGGGAACTGAGATTGTTTAGTCTGAAGGAGGCTCAGGGGAGGCTATATTGCTCTCTAAAACTACCTGAAAGAAAGTTTAGTGGAGCTGGGGGTCAGCCTCTTCTCAAAGATAATTAGTGATAGGACTAGAGGGAATGGCATCAAGTTGTGCCAGGGGAGGTTTAGGTTAGAAATTAGGAGACATTTTTTCTCAGAAAAAGTATTCAGGCATCGGAACAGGTTGCCCAGGGAAGTGGTGGCATCATCGTCCCTGGGGGTGTTCAAGGAAAGGTTGGACTTCGTGCTTAGGGACATGGTCTAGTGGGTGACATTGGTAGTAGGGTGATTGTTGGACCAGATGATCTGGGAGGTCATTTCCAACCCTAATGATTCTACGATTCTGTGATTACCGTCAAGTAAGCATCAAGCAAATTCTGTCTAATGAATGAGGAAGTACTCCTGTCAGATGAAGAGATTATTATATGATCATATACTCAAAGTACTAATTCATGCAGTATCCCAATTACCACTACATGCATCACTCTACCCTTTTTCATAATTTGGTTTCTTATTGCTTTGCAAACTTAATATTGCCTTTAGTATAACTTAATTGTGACAAAATGTTTTAATTGAAGCCTATCTCTATACCACCCCAATTAGCATGAGACTGGAAACCCTCATTTTAAATACTGGTAATCTTTACTCCTGCTGAGAAAAAGTTCAGATCCAGACTTAAGCTCTACAACTGGTCTGTTTACTTTTACGTCATGTATATAAACAGAGAAATAGCTTTTGTTTTTTCTTGCCAGGAAATCTGTAGTAGGAAAACATGTTAACCAGTACTGCTGCAAGCTGCTGGTGGGTTGTGTACAAGATGACTGATTTAAAAATGTCTTGCTTATATATTGAGGAGTTGCAGGCTTATATTTGTATGTGTATATGTATGATTAATTATAGTGTTGCTACTAGTATGCTGTAGCTGGAAATGACTTGATAATACCTTTCAGAAACTGGAAGCTGAAGTTAATAAACATCTTTCCAGATGGTTGATCCCTTAATTAAATTTTACTTCGAAAAAAGAGTAGATGCCACAAGAAAAGAAGATCCCTACCCAAAGCTGTGTATTTTATGTTTCAGAAAATAAAAGAAAAAAAATCCCTTCAGGTCTTGAAGACAGGTATATTACCCCCTGATATCCATTAATGAAAGTAGCATTCCTAGGGTTTCCCTAATATGCAGACATTTTTTGTCTTATTATAAATCATTTTTATTCACATTTCTCTATTGTCTTTTTTTTTTTTTTTTTTTTTAAAAAATAAATTAGAGAAATGGAGGTGGTTATCTTTTTTTTTTTTTTATTAATAAAGCACATTTTTAAACTTTTTTTTTTTTTTTTCTTTTTTTTAAATCTTCAATGTATTCTACATGGAAATGGCTGATTATAATTGTTATTGGAGCTTTCACTAACATCTTGGTAGAGGAAGTCCAAGCAATAAAGGATGATATGAGGAAATGTTTGAGGAGAGATTAGGAAGCTGGATATATTTGAATATACTCAAATATACTTGAAAGAAATCTTAAAATATAGATGTATGTTTTTCACAAAACTTGTTTGAATGGTCTAATAAATATTTTAAAGGTTAGCATTTAAAAGGTGATTAAAATTAATTTTAGAGAACCACGAGTTATAAGACTGATTGAACAGCAAACTTAGAACTTTAAGCTTACATTAGATTTTACTAATGTCAATCAAACTAATGTTTTTTTTACTAGTGTCAATCAAAAAAATAAAAAATAGGTAGCTTTTGAACACCCCAAAGTCTGCACAATTTTCTCCCACCATTAAGAAGGAAAGGAGATTTTTCTATTTCCATCCAATACTTAAAACTGTGAACTATCCTTATACCACTTATACACATAGAAACACCCCGACACACAAATAAGTAGAAGATAATTTGACATAATATTGATTCCAAAAGTCAATGTATTCTTGGAATTGGTGGTACAACAAAGTGGTATTGGAAAATCCTCATTGTCTAGCTCTGTTGTAGAACATCACAGCAACAGATATTTAGTTAATGGACTCAAATCAACAAGAACAACTTTTCTGAACAAGTATCTGGGATGGCAAGTAGAAATGAAAAGTCCTGCTTTGCAAGTGAAATGTGATCTTCATGCACAGTGATAGTCGGTGTTCAATTTTCATGCACTTTTCTATTAAAAAATGAATAAAAATGAATACTGTACCTATTCAGTCAGAGGACAACCTTAAGTAGTCAGCCATGTCTGTCAATCACATGTCATCAACAATATAAGAAATACAGAAAAAAAAAAAAAAAAAAAAAAAAAGTGAACACTTTGCAAACAGACTCTAGAGCATACAAAATATTTAGTGGATCCCTAACTGTGGTGCTTAAGAAACCATTTCACAAAAGATCTGTATGCATGGAAGTGCAAGGTTAAATTAATCTGACAAAAATTTCAATGTTATAAAGCGAAGTAATTTAAGAGCTATAACACCTTGCCAAAGAGAAGTCACTCTTCTGAATTCAATCTGTGCTAAAAGACATCTTATAAAAGAAAGACTCTATGCTTCTAAAGTCAATAGGCCGGACTATTGAATACAATAGGCCAAATTTATCTCCAGTGTCATCCTGAGTTGCGCTAGAGATTAATTTACTCTGTTGTCTATGTTGGACAGCACTAGAATGAATACATCAGCCCTTTAAACCTGAAGTGTCACTTTAATGCCATAATCACTCCCTAGTACTGTGTCTGGCTTAAATCAAGAGTGATGGGTTAAGTTTACTAGTGGGTATTTAAGCAACAGACACTTGACAAAGAATTTTTTGCACAGGAATTGTTTACTTTTTTTAGTAGCAAGGTTTTTCATCTTTTTTTACATGTCTCTAGAACTGTATATATAAGCACTGCTAAATCTCCCAAAACAGAAAAGAACTTAAAGAACATCAATGTGAAACTCTGTAGGTTTTCCATCTGCTTACAGCAATACATAGTACACAGAAGATTAAACCAAAGAATGCTTAAAATACATGCTCTAAGATCAAAACAAGTTATGCATTCTCTCATCTTTCATCAGATGGATTCAGAATTTACCTGCTGATGTCCATGGGCTGTCTTGAACAAAAAGGTACATAATGCTTTGAGAAGACAATAGAAGTTATTCTCCCATGATATATATGTTAGAATTACCCACCACATTGATAATAAACAGGTAGCATAGTTCCATTCTCTGTTGAATAGTCTCTCTCATGGCTGTTACTGCTCCCGACTAGTATCCAGATAAGCTCATATATATGTAATGTTTTCCTCTAGCAAGAAGATGTTAGTATATGGATTCCCTGGTGATCATGAACACTAGGCACTATCAATAGGTTAAAAACTGAATTTATAATTCCAAAATATTTGTGTCTCTCCTACCCACTCAGCTGGAACAGACAGTGTCTGGATCTGTAGATATGTTTTTTTTTTTGTTTTTTTTTTTTTGTTTTTTTTTAATTAAAAACTATACAAAAACAAATACTGTATCTCATACTGAGATCTAGAGGATACCTCCAGAGAACTGTAAGACAAGACTGTTTTATGACCTTTTGAAGAAAAAAAAAAAAAAAAAAAAAAAAAAAAGGCTGTTTATTACAAAGCTATATATCAGATTTCTTTGATCTAGTCAAAATTACTGTTGAAAATAAAATTGTTTCTCTTAGAAGTCTCTCAAAGTGTTACTAACATTCTCTATGAAAATTAAACTCTATAATCTAGAAAAAAATATTAGTGTTTAAAATGGAAGTTTTTTTTTATTATTTGTTTGTTTGTTTGTTTGTTTTTAGGGAGGGGTGAGTAGCAAGGGAGTTTTAGGATAATTGTAGCAGGAATAATTTTTGTATTTCAAAAACAGACTCTTTGAGCCTAATATAAAATTCATATATATATCAGAAGAGGCAGAAACCTATTTTTCCGAACTGTGTGATGGCATATAACCAGAGCAATGACAACAAAGTCCATCTGACAGCACAAAAAGCAGCGTGGAGAGGAAATGCCAGAATCATGTCCTATCCACCTACCTGGAAACATGCAAGTGTAAAAGGGTTTAGTGGAGAGTTTCCCTACCTTTCCCTGTCTGGTCATGATGCATACCTGCCAATATTTATTCTTATGCCATCACTCCATAATTCGTAGAATCATAGAATCATTAACTTTGTAAAAGTTAACTTTGTAAAACATTTAACTTTGTAAAACTTTGTTTTACTTTGTTTAACTTTGTAAAACATTAACTTTGTAAAAAGATTCAAGATCATCTGGCCCAACCATCACCCTACTACCAATATCACCCACTAGAACATGTTCCTAAGCACCAGGTCCTACCTTTCCTTGAACACCCCCAGGTACAGTGATGCCACCACTTCCCTGGGCAATCCATTCCCAATGCCTGACTACTCTTTCTGAGAAGAATTTTCCCCTAATTTCCAACCTGAACCTCCCTTAGCACAACTTGAGGCCATTCCCTCTAGTCCTATCACTAGTTATCTATGAGAAGAGGCTGACCCCCAGCTCCCCACAACTTTTATTCAGGTAGTTGCAGAAAGCAATAAGGTCTCCCCTGAGCCTCCTCTTTTCCAGACTAAACAACCCCAGTTCCCTCAGCTGCCTTCATAGAACTTTTGTTCCAGATCCCTCACCAGCTTCATAGCCCTTCTCTAGACATGCTTCAGGGCTTTGATGTTTTTCTTGTAGTGATGAGGAGATTGAATCCTCTCCCTAAAGTTCATCACTCATAGTTACCATGTCGACATTAATGTCTTGATAACAAGCATTACCATATAAGAAATAAGATGTTTCCTAATACCTACTGTAAAATTAAGAGACAAAATCTGTGGCTCTAACAATAAGGATGTAATTATTATTAACAAGCCAAAAAAGCAGGTGAAATAGCTGAAATCATATATTGGGAAAATAATAATAATAATAATAATAATAATAAAATAAAGATATGAGGAAAAATGTCTCTGAAGAGACCACTGTTAGCATGTTCTGCAAGGTCACAAAGACTGAAAGAGTTCAAACAGGGCCTCCTTCATTCATTGTTTGAGTATCAGACAATATTTTTCAGCGTGAGCTTCTTTGTCCAAAAAAAAAAAAAAGTTTTGTTTGCATCTTTTGAATGTCTCTTAAAAGAGCGCACTTAAATACCACAACCAAAAATACCAGTTACACTCAATAACAATATAACACATTTTAAATACAAATAAACAACTTAATAGTCAATATTCACCTGTTTCCAGGTCACAAAGAACTCCAGTTTGACCATGCTACTCTAAAGGAATGAACTGATATCTGTGGGCCATTTGGTTTGGAATTCATTTACTATTCTTCTGTACAGATGTACTTACACCAAATCCTTTGAGTTTTTTTCTACACTTGATATTAAAATCTACCTCCCACATCCACTGGTGACACACAGTCCAAATATATGAGGTATACAATCTTCTGTAACCCTCTTCAAGATACCTTGTGTCATGGATACCTATAAATTTGTAGGGTCTACTGTACCAGTCACAGACTTGAATCATTCTCTTCAGGTGAAATGGCACCAATAATCCCATGGAGCAACGGCATCTCTCAACAGCCTTTTCTACTAAGAATGCCATCCGTGTTTTGTTCACTGGGACATAGCTTTCTTTGGCAATTATAAGTAGTATTTTTTCCTTGTAAATTTTATTTTTTTTCAAAGTAAACAGATCAGATTGTTATTACATCTTGTACATAACTTCTACTTTTTTGAGAGATCAACATAAGTAATAATATATATATATAATATAATCCAAAAAGCCCTATCTGCACAATCAAATTAAAAATACAGTGGCTTAATATCCCCTTAACAGTTGTGGCCTTTCAGTCAATCAGTTTATAATCCACCAATTACAAACCAGGTTGATTTGTAATTGTTTGGTTTCCTTAAAAAAAATACATTGTAACATAAAGCCAACTGATCATATAGAACTATTGCATCAATATTACTTTTGGTAACTAGAAAAATAAATAAAATAAATAAATAAAAAGCACCAAGGTAGTTTGACAGACTATATTTTTTTATAAATCTTTGATGGTTTGTATTCATAATGTAAGACTCCTTAGTATCTAATTTAGTACCAAATATAATTTTCTTTTGTATTGATATGAAAGAATGAGAAATACCTAGATTATGAAGACCTGAAATCCTGGCTACCACCTTGCTGTATATTATTTGAACTTGTATAATAAAATACAGCTATAGTAAGTACTACATACCCTTAGGAAGTAATTTTAAAATATAAGTGTTTCCTGATGTTTACATAGCTTTCTTTTATTATCCAAATAAAGACAAAAGCATATTTTCTGAAACATTTGTCTTTAGATATGATTATTAGATATTTCATCATTTTTATTTAATAATAAGCGACACTGTTTTTTAACACTTTTTTTCATTTCACTTAAGCTAATAAAAACTCATATGCATACTGAAAATGATAATAGAAAATTGAAAGTTTACTTTAGATATTCAAATCAAAGATCAGCTGCACTGATTGTTGTATGTTACTAAATTTCAAAGGGTGCTAATCTGACTCTACTCTCATGCCTTTACTGCTTCTCCATCAGTGAATCCATAAGTAATTCTAGTAGAAAAAAAAAAAAAAAAAAAAAAAAAAAAACACTTCTCTGAAACACTTCTCTGACCCTCCAAAAAGCAACTAAGACAGTAAAAAAATAATTATCTAGATTTTAATCAAAATACTTCATGCTCCTCACATAAAATCTGCCCATAAGAGTTTCCAAAAGATTGGAAGTACAGTTTTTCTTTCTGCAATACTTGGAGACCAATCTTAACTAGACATTTAACTCTATGATTTATTATTATTATTATTATTTATTTCTGAGAAAGCAGACATTCAGAAGTCTCAGTTAACTTGTATGGAAAAAGAGAGAAATATGCATACGCGTATTATTTCAGTTTCCAGACCTCAGTGATATATTGCTGAAAAAAAAGATGTCAAAAATATTTTTATTTTTATTCAATTTCTTGAGCCCTGAAATGTGTTTAGATTACAATTTTTTTGTGAAATGAATGTTTTTTTTTGTTTTTTTTTTTTTTAATTTTGTATATGTTTAGTGTCATTAGGCATAGGAGGCACTATTGTTAGTGACATCCAATGTTCTGAACATTCGTGTATATTTAATTATCAATAATCACTAATTTACACAGTTTGTTTGTTTGTTTGTTTTAAAGGTAGCCATCAACAAGGACTCTTAAATTCATGTTTCAAGTTCCATTCATACATTTTAAAATACAAAAGAAATTTCTATGATCTTGATAATAACTATGATTATGGTAATAATAAATTATTAATTTCTAGAAACATAAAGATCAGATTTAGCAACTGTTATTTATAAAAATAATCCTGAAGATAATCAAGTGTAGAAACACTACACTTGTGTCTTTTGTCTACTGCAATAAAGCAAACCTGATAGGCTTAATCACTGGAATGATCTATTTTATATTGCAAAAATTGCTCCCATGCATAAGCTTTTGCTTATACTCACATATAACATCCTTAAGGGTACATTTATAGACTAGTATAGCCTGATTCACTTATTGGCATGAAAATAAATAAATAAATAAATAAATCCTTTGAATCCTTTAATTTACAGTCTAATTCTATAATTCAAATAGATGCTGTTGCTGAGCAACAACATACCTTAAACAACAAAAAGATATTGTAAGATGTAATTTCTTGCAAATCTTCTTTTATTGAAAAACACAAGATATTTACTGCCTCCCTTATTTTTAATAGTTAATGGGTTTTACAGACTCTGGACATAATGCCTGCTATAAAACTAATCTTAGATTTGCATATACAATAGTATAATAAATTGTGATCTGCTAGCCCATAGTGATTTTCTAGGGATAATAATTTCAACATTAACAATCATATCTGTACAGGAAAAAATTGCACAGTACCAAATAAAGCCATAGAGCAGGTGTAATGAGGTCTATTTACAGTTAAATAAATAAATAAGTCAATATTTTTCCTTCTCTTGGAAAACAAACAAACCAAACCAACCAACCAAGCAACAACAAAAGAACCCTATGTTTTAATAGATAAATGAACTTCCTAGAATAAAATTACTTTTAAAAATCATAGTGACATGATCAATGAAAATTATTTAGAGAGAAGAAAAAAAAAAAAAAAAGAAAAGAAACAGGAGGGGATCAAAAGTCTTTGATATATAGGGCAGTAATTCTTCCTATATCACTATTATTTCTTATTTATATAAATGAAGTTAATGATAACATGAGAAGCCAAACAGCAAGCTTCATAAAAGAGACCTAAAGTAATGTTATGAACAGATTCAAGGAAAGATGTTCAACCTCAATAAAGATTTATGCAAATTATTATTGCTCAAGCTCGTAAGCACCATATCGGTAACTTACACAGGCATACACAAAACAAAGCAACAACAAACAAAACAAACAATAAGATCACTGTATCTACCCACAAGCTGAAGTAAAGATAGAAGGTCCTTGACCTGGCCCTGCAGTTTATCAGAGAACAGATGAGATGGGGCTGCCTTCTTCAACACTGCAGTGCAGCAAGTAGGTTTCAATAGATATACTAAAAAAAAAAAAAAAAATAAGGAAAAAATAAAAATAAAAAGCAAAATAATATCCATAGTATTCACTACCTAACTTTTACACTTTGTAAGTCTTCTCCTTCTAGTTGGTGTCAGATTAAGACATATCAGCTCATTTGCAGCAGTACATTTTCCCAGCATGGGGAGTCTTAGAATCCAAACTCTCTTCATTTTTCAGACTATATAAATATTGTAAAAATAATAAATAATAATGAAGTGCAGAATCAGTTATTTAATATAATAATTTCCCTTTTTTTCTCTCAAAATTAAACAATTCTTTTTATACATAAAACAAAGATAGATGTAAGATGTGTGTAATCCTGTGTAATCCTGTGTAATGCAAATGTGTAATCCTGTGTAATGCAAATGTATCAGTAAATATATTTAAAAGTCTGTTTCTCTAAGTAGTTCGATTATTTTTACGAAAGAACTGCCATCTAATTTTTAGCACAGAAAGCACTGCAATTTCAAAGCTATTTGGCATGTTTTTATTATGTTAATTAAATGAGGTTGATAATTGTCAACAATATGTAATGCCAGATTACCACAGCCATATTACTTTGTATTATATTAAAATACAATGCATTCTCCATTCTTGTGTATTGTCTCAAGAAACATGCCATCAATGTATTAAATTACAGACTGGGTTCTTTTGGGAGAGACCATAGCTTTGTTAATAAGAAGATTTAATGAAACAGTGCGATTTACATATTAAATTCAACGTCATTATACCACATAATCTAAATCTCTTGTAGGACTTCTCGATGGTTCCACAATTAAAAGCTTGTTAGTAACATCATTTGTAACTCACATAGCATAGTTAGCTACCTTAGACATATTTGTAGGCTAGGGAGTACAGGGATAAGGCTGGATGGAGGAGGGAGGAGAGAGGCTAACTTTGCCTGACTGGAAATGATCCTCGCTATAAGCAGAACAGTGTCGATCATAGTGTGTTGGATAGGTAGAAGCGTTATAAGATGCAAATAGTGCATGTGTATTCTCTCACACACATCTCAACTAAAAGAGCAGAATAATTGTATCTTGTGTTTTCTCATGTTTTTGAACCTATTGACTTGAATGTGCAGAGGTGTGATGTGCAGATGTTCATGCTTCATTCACACATCAGTAACAACCTCCAGTCTGAAGCTGACCATATCTGATACAAAACTGAAAAGGTGTACTAGAAAGGCAGAGAAGAGGTAGGTTACAGAAAAGTTTACCTTATAGCACAGCATGCTTCTGGAATCATCTGTGTTTGTATGAATTTATGTTAATTTAGACAGTCTTTTTGTTTCGTCACATATGGTCCCTGCTACAGGGAAACAGTCTCCTGCTAAATCATGTCAGAAGTCTGAGAGAATCCCATAAATAACATCTCTGTATTTCTGTCTAGATTGTTTCAATTAAGCAAATTACTTTAGACCTAACCTATAAACCAGATGGTAGGATTTGTCTTTTGAAAGAGAAGTTATCAGGAGGAAGTGCACACTCCTTAGAGCAGACTGAGACTACAGAATATGTCAGATAAGAGGTAAGGCATAAGTCATTTTTCCCCCTTTCTTAACCCTTCATTTTGGCACTGTATTAAATCCCTCTGGCAATCCCTCTGCAACATTTTCCAAATCCATTCATTCTGCTCTGTTCCTAATGTCAAAAGAAGCAAAAGAAACTTTTTACCTTGACCTTGATTTATGGAAGTATCTCCTACCTCCCAAACACAAAAACAAACAACCTTACCTAGTGTGTCACTTTGTCCATGTGGCTAGCCTGACAACACAAAAGACAGCATTAAACCTCTTCTTGTGCAGTTTAGCAACAACAGAGGTTACATTTTCAAAGTTCAGTTACTATACTCTATACCTTACAGACTTGCCTTCCACTCACAGGGAAACAACCCGATGAATGGGCTTCTGGCAGAAAATAAATAAATAAATAAATTTATATATATAGAGAGAAATTCAGAACAGTGTTTAACACTTTTTCATATTAAGCATATTATAACAGTCATGATGAACTCAGCTGCAGGTAGTAGGACTTCAAGTAATTGGATTTTTTTTTCTCCAATCGCAGCAGTGACCTATTCTCTCTCCATCCTTCCAGGTATCTCTGTACTGCAAACAGCCTAAACTGTCCTGTAGTACCAGCAACAGCCACGCTGCCGGGGAAAATAAAGCCCCTTTCCCTCTCTGCCTCCCCATTGTTGCAGCTGTGCCCAACCACAATTTTCTTGCATCTGCCAGGTTGTGATTTCTCAATGCAATCCCATGGCAAAAGGATGTGAACTCTCACAGGAATTCACAGAATCTTTCGCACTATATTTTGTTTGCCTTAAACCTATTGCTTCAGAGCAAAATATTGGCCAACAATAATTCACTTGCTCCAAGAAATAGTCCTATTATTTCTTCCAAGTTTGCTGTAGTCCAGATTTTATAAAGCTCTATCACTTGTTTGTAGAATAAAGAGTCCTGAGCTTTGTAAATGTATTTTTTAAGAAAGCCATTTGCTGTTCTGTGATATTAATTGCTGTTTTCTTTACTTTTTGCCATATCCTCTTGAGAAGGTTGGCAGAAATGGTACAGTTTCAAGTTGTGGAACATCATGGACACACTGACATAATAATTATATTTTGTTCCCATTTCCTTCCCCTGAAAACCTCACATTAATTTTGTCTTTTTGACTTGTCAGACTGAGTACATATTTTCAGAGGATTTTCCTTGTCACTTCAAAATCTCTATCCTGAGAAAAAGAGCCTCTTTAGGGTCTGAATTTATGTGTGAAAAGTTGGTATTATTTTTTCCCCTTGTATGCATTACTTTTCATCCCTGTTTGATAGATCAGATAGATTCAAGAATTTGAGCCTTATTTTGCAAGTTTTTTAGTCAGTTAGAGCAACACTCCTGTTATTCATCAACATCATAAAGTTTAGAAATTTTGGTCACTTATCTAATTTTCATGATTATGAATCCACTCAGTAACACAAATTCCTGGAAATGTCTTGAAAAGTCCTTGATAAATATATCTGACAAAATTATTAGTAAAGAATTTGAGATTCTTTCAGCTAGGAATTTAAAGTTGAAGCTAGACAAATTCAGATTAAAAATTAGTTAGAATTTAAATTTAAAAAGACAATTAACTGAAATTGTGGGCAATTTATCACCAAATGGCTTACTGAGGCTACTGATGGACTCTTTCTATTATTACCAATTTTAAAGTTAATAGTGGAAGGTGATTAATTTTGTGAAAATTGTTTTGTTTAGTGCTATATTCTATTTAAAACAATGATAACTTATAGATCCTGCATTAATCCAAAAGTCAGACTGTATCTCTTTCAGTCTAAAGCCTATAAGGCTATGTCTACAAAGATAGGTTTCATGATGTGTAAAGACAATGTTAACTGTCAAGTTGCAGATAGCCATGGTAAAAAATTACATGGAAAATTATTTATGCTAATGCCATACTGCAACATACAATAACAAAACTGCAACTAATGGTGGAAATGAGTTACACTTTCTTGCAACAAAAAACTTTGACACCTGTAAAACATTCTGGTGTCTCTTTTCTCTCAGTAGTCCGCACTGCTTCAACATGGTATAACAAGCAGTTTGATTCTGTGTCTAGTTAGAGTTTCTGAAGATCCCCCTCACTCTGCCCTTGTAAGATCCCACTTGGAGTACTGCATCTAGGTCTGGGGTCCCCAGCACCAGAAGGATGTGAATCTGGTAAAATAGGTCCAGAGGAGGCTATGAAGATGATCAGAGGGCTAGAGCACCTCTCCTATGAAGAAAGACTGAGAAAGCTGGGGATGTTAAACTAAAACAAGGGAGATTATTAAACTAAAAGAGGGACTATTATTAAAATAAAAGAAGGGAGACTGAAATTAGAGATTAGGAGCAAATTCTTCACTCAGAGGGTGGTGAGGCACTGGAACAGGTCGCCCAGAGAGGTTGTGGATGTCCCATCATTGGAGGTGTTCAAGACCAGGTTGGATGAGGCCCTGGGCAACCTGATCTAGTGGGTGGCATCCCTGCCTATGACAGGAGGTATGGAACTGGATGATCTTTATGGTCCCTTCCAACCCAAGCCGTTTTATGATTATATGATTCTGTGATTCTGTGATGAGTCTATGGGTCTATGATCCTATGATTTTGTGATTATAAAGTTGGGGAAGACGGTGTACCATCCTGCATCTGCCAGCCCCAGTTTTTTATCCATGGTTGAGCCTGCCTCTGCTGATGAAACAGAAACCTGCAGTCTCATGCACACAGCCTTGGTGGAAGCAGGCTACATTCCTGAAGCCCATGTTAGGCATTGGGCAAGTATGAAGTAGAATACAGAACCACACTTTGTGGTACTTTTGAATTGGTCTTTCAGCACTTATGAGTGTGTTTTCCACCCTTATTGTAAAATACGGGATAACTGAAAAGGGATTAGGGAAAAGGAATCTCATTACAAGTAAGACACAAGATCTTAAGTAACTCAAAGAACGACACAAAAACAATCTTACAGTTCTGTATTTATTTATTTATTTATTTATTTGGGGGGGGAGGGAGTGCTTGTTATATGTTTAGAGGATTTTTTTTTCCTCCTGAATATTTTTGTTCTTGTTCTTCTTGTTCATCTTGTTCTTCTGCCTCTGAATATGCATTTTGACATAAAAAAAAAAAAAAAAAAAAAAAAAAAAAACTCTATACTGGTATTATCTATACTGGTATTATCATTTATATAACACTTAGATCTGTACTTTTAAAAAAAGTCTAAAATGAAAATGTAAAAAGGAAAAAAAATGCTAATAAAAAGATAAGAATTACATTAAAACTAAAAAAAATAATAATATAATAATAGTAAAGTAAGTTCATCTGAGGGCACTTTTCCTTATCTGGCATCCTGTCCTTCCTTTTTGTTCATTCATTCATTGAGGACTATATTTATTGTCTGTTGCTATCTAACTTAGATTGCAAGCTGTTTAGGGTAAGGAGCTCATCTTCATAGAATCACAGAACATTCTGGTTTGGAAGGAACATTAATGATCACCCAGTTCCACTGCTCCCTGTCAGGGACACCTACTAATTGACCAGGTTACCCAAAGTCCCATCCAACCTGGCTTGAACACGTTCAAGGATGAAGTATCCACAACTTCTCTGTGTAACATGTTCCACTGTCTCGCCACCCTCATAGTAAAGAATTTCTTCCTAATGTCTAATTTAAATCTAATCTAAATGTACCCTTTTCTACTTTAAAGCCACTACCCCTTTTCCTGTACTTATGTTCCCTTGTAAAAAGCCCCTCTCCCTCTCTAGACTGAAAAAAACATAACTCTCTCAACCTGTGTTCGTGGGAGAGGTGTTCCAGCCCTCTGGTTATCTTCATGTCTCTCCTCTGGGCTCACTCCAAAAGGTCTTATATGTCTGCAATGTTCCATGAATACTTTTAGAACTAAACAATAAGCTCTGCAGATTCAGTTTAGCATCCATTTCAATTTGTGGTGAAGGCTCAACATGTCTTCATAATGTGAGGTTGATTTTTTTTCTCTTAATGGCTGATGCCAGACAAGCATAAAGACAAATTCATATTTTTCTGGCTTCTGTTGCAGCAGTCTTGCTCATTACAGTCCCTGCTGACAGTGACCCTAGGCCAGTCTAGTCAAATCCCAGTTTTGCCAGTTAACATTTTCTTGCAGTCAAAATTCACTGTGGAGATTTCTTTAAATAGCTCACTTGTTTTTTTTACGGTCATCTATTACTAACACAGTTTTAAGTTAGAATAACCAGAAGATCCCCTTCCAGCTATCTCTGATAGCCCATAAAGAATCTGGAAAGCACTCTTCAAATGATAAAATAAAAACTGTCTGTTTTAGTCACTGTTTCCTAGCAGTCATTTCCACATGGAAATAACAACAACTAGCTTTCCTGACTATTTAGAAAATGTTTCATTTATTAAGCAGCAACTTTCATGCTTCCAGGAAATATGTAAAATAAGTAGCTATAAAACAACACCGACTTGTTTCTCTTACTTGGAAAACTCCCACTGTATGAGACAGTTGTTTTGATCAACTTACGCTCTTATTTCTTCAAAAACAGAATATTCAGCATGCTGAGCTTCCAGATCTTCAATAAAAACAAATGACTACCATAGCTTCTCACTAGAATACCATGAACACTTTGACATTTGGACTACTGCCACAGTCCACAGATGAGGGTAGGAGGATGGAAGAGCAAGAAGACCTTAAAATGAAAATCTCTGTTCTACTCTTCTCCTTATTCTGGGTACTTAGTGGAATGTCACGGTATTTCTTCAAACAATATCCACTGTGAACACTGAATTTTCACTATTCCAGGGGGATTTCTAAGCTTTCAAAGTGGTGAACCCCAAATTTATCATCTTTTACCCCTCTTCCACACCTGAAGAAGCAGACTTTCAGAAGACATTAGGAACGGGTGACAGCTCTCCCCAGAGAGCCAACTTAGTTTGGGTTGTGAATACCCTGATGTTATAAAAGTACTCAATGACCTGTTTATCACATTGCTTGCCACTTGATACATCACAGCCATTGTCATCAACACATTATTTTCCTTCTTTGACAGCCCTAGTTAATACATTATTGTGATGAATCAACAGCAGTCAATCTGTAAATGTTGGCTGAGAAATTTTGAAAACAGACAGGTATGGATTTGCCATCTTTAATGGCATTTTATTGTTTCACTTATTCATTATTGTGTAACTTTCAAGGGTACAGCAATTATGACATAGGACACAGTGAACCATCAATTGAACTCAAAACCTTTCTCTGAAAACACTTGAAATAGAAAATATTATTTCCAGATTTTCAAAACAAAGCAGATCTCTTAGTTCTATGATGGCTGGCAAAAAAACTAAATGCAGTTGACAGAGAGAGATATATCTTGTCAAGCTTTCACCAGTACTGTGGATCATCCTTATAAAAGTTAATATCATTTATTAATTCACCAAGTATTAATCATATCACAGAATCACAGAATCACAGAATTGTAGGGGTTGGAAAGGACCTCAAAAGATCCTCGGGTCCAACCCCCCTGCCAAAGCAGGTTCCCTAGAGCAGGTTGCCCAGGTAGGTGTCCAGACAGACCTTGAATATCTCTAGAGGAGACTCCACAACCTCCCTGGGCAGCCTGTTCCAGTACCTTGTCACCCTCACTGTGAAGAAGTTCTTTCGCATGTTGGTGCAGAACTTCCTGTGCTCCATTTTGTGGCCATTACCCCTTGTCCTGTTCCCACAAACCACTGAAAAGAGGTTGGCCAAATCCCTCTGTCTCCCACACCTCAGATATTTATAAACATTGATGAGATTCCCTCTCAGTCTTCTTTTCTCCAGGCTGAACAAACCCAGGTCTATCTGCCTTTCTTCATAGGGAAGATGCTCCCAGCCCATCTGTGAATAAAGAATATCATCTTTGTGGTCCTCTGCTGGACTCTTTCCAGGAGATCCCTTTCTTTTTTGTACCGGGGAGCCCAGAACTGGACACACTACTCCAGGTGAGGCCTGACCAGGGCAGAGTAGAGAGGGAGGATTACATCCATTGACCTGCTGGCCACACTTCTTTTAATGCACGCCGGGATCCCATTGGCCTTCTTGGCCACCAGGGCACACTGCTGGCTTATGGTCAACTTGTCATCCACCAGGACCCCCAGTTTTCATTGGATTAGATTTTTAGCCTTATTCACAAAATTTTCTAGGTTGGAAGAGACCTCAGGATCATCAAGTCCAACCTCTGACCTAACACTAACAGTCCCCACTAAACCATATCCCTAAGCTCTACATCTAAACATCTTTTAAAGACCTCCAGGGATGGTGACTCCACCACTTCCCTGGGCAGCCCGTTCCAGTTTCTAACAACCCTTTCGGTAAAGAAGTTCTTCCTAAAATCCAAACTAAAACTCCCCTGGCGCAACTTAAGCCCATTCCCCCTCGTCCTGTCACCAGGCACGTGGGAGAACAGACCAACCACCACCTCGCTACAGCCTCCCTTCAGGTACCTGTAGAGTGCAATAAGGTCACCCCTGAGCCTCCTTTTCTCCAAGCTGAACAAGCCCAGCTCCCTCAGCCGCTCCTCGTAAGACTTGTTCTCCAGGCCCCTCACCAGCTTCATTGCCCTTCTCTGGACTCGCTCGAGCACCTCCATGTCCTTCTTGTAGTGAGGGGCCCAAAACTGAACACAGTACTCGAGGTGCGGCCTCACCAGAGCCGAGTACGGGGGACAATCACTTCCCTGGACCTGCTGGCCACACTGTTTCTTATACAGGCCAGGATGCTGTTGGCCTTCTTGGCCACCTGAGCACACTGCTGGCTCATAATCAGCCGACTATCAGCCATCACTCCCAGGTCCTTCTCTGCCTGGCAGCTCTCCAACCACTCATCTCCCAGCCTGTAGCTCTGCTTGGGGTTATTGCGCCCCAGGTGCAGGACCCGGCACTTGGTCTTGTTGAACTTCATACCGTTGGCCTCGGCCCATCGGTCCAGCCTATCCAGATCCTCCTGCAGAGCCTTCCTACCCTCGAGCAGATCGACACACGCACCTAACTTGGTGTCATCTGCAAACTTACTGAGGGTGCACTCAATGCCCTCATCCAGATCATCAATGAAGATATTGAAGAGGACCGGCCCCAGCACCGAGCCCTGGGGAACGCCACTAGTGACTGGCCTCCAACTGGATTTGACTCCATTCACCACAACTCTCTGGGCCCGGCTATCCAGCCAGTTTCTAACCCAACGAAGCGTGCGCCAGTCCAAGCCAAGAGCAGCCAGTTTCTTGAGGAGAATGCTGTGGGAAACGGTGTCAAAAGCCTTGCTGAAGTCAAGGTAGACCACATCCACAGCCTTTCCCTCATCCACCCAGTGCGTCACTTTGTCGTAGAAGGAGATCAGGTTCGTCAAGCAGGACCTGCCCTTCATAAACCCATGCTGACTGGGCCTGATCGCCTGCTTGCCCTGCAAGTGCTGCGTGATGACTCTCAAGATAATCTGCTCCATGAGCTTCCCTGGTACTGAGGTCAAACTGACAGGCCTGTAGTTTCCCGGGTCAGTCCTCCGGCCCTTCTTGTAGATGGGCGTCACATTTGCTAGCCGCCAGTCAACTGGGACCTCCCCCGATAGCCAGGACTGTTGATAAATGATGGATAGTGGCTTGGCCAGCACCTCTGCCAGTTCTCTCAGTACCCTCGGGTGGATCCCATCCGGCCCCATCGACTTGTGCACATCCAAGTGCCGTACCAGGTCACCAACCATTTCTTCATGGTTAGTGAGGGCCACATCTCTCTCCCCATCCCCTTCCACCAGTTCAGGGTGAAAAGAACTGTAGAAAGAACTGTAGAAAACAACATGTAGAAAAGAACTGTAGAAAAGAATGTAGAACATGTAGAAAAGAACTGTAGAAAATAACATGTAGAAAAGAACTGTAGAAAAGAACGTTTTCTGTAGAAAAGAACATGGTTTCCTCCAAGCTTTATTCCAAGTAGACTTTTCGGTGTAACAATAACCTGGAAATAACCTTAATTTATTATTTTCCTGTTACTTATAGATGACAACTTCTTTTTACCTATCTTTTAATCCCACAATAGAATATTGGGGGTATTTTTGGCTTTTGATGCCTGAGAATATGCTTTATGGATTTTTCTGGAGTAATCCCTAATACATAAATTCTTCTGAAAGTGAAACCTGCCTCAGGAAGTCAGTGCTACTTTCCAGTCCCAAATGGTGGTAAAGTGTTTAGTTTCACAGCTGCACATACACAGACAGAGATCTATTCTAAAGCTATAAACTAATAGGACTTAATGGGGAACAAAACAATGTCAGTTCAGATTCATTAAATTTTATAAACTTTGATCCTCTTTCCTTGAAATACTTTGATATGACATGTCACATGCAAGCGTTGAATGTGATTTCTGTTGCACATTTTTAGATCACGAGTGATTGATCATGGTAAAGAAAATGAGGAACTTCTAAAGTATTCAGATTATCTTTCAGATTAACTGGAGAGAACATAGAGAGGAGCTTCTCCCCATCTGAGAGACAGCAATTTGGCATAAAACAATGATCAGACTGACATGAGACAAACTTTACTATCTCAGTACTCAGAATTTAATAATACATATAGGTCTAAACAAAATTGCAAATCAAAGCAGCTCAAATATTTAGTCTATTTAGGTCTATTCATATACAGACTGCTTGTCTTGAGTCTTAATCTTGAGTAGTGAATTTATTCTTAAGAGACTGCTACTAGCCACAGAAACTACATTTTCAGCTAATGCATAATATATGCTACAAGAATGCAGAAAACTATCCTGAGTAGAAGAAAATCTAACAAGCATCCAACTTCCCACACAAATAGAAAGAGCAAGGAGAGTATGTATTATGTATAAATAATTTAAAATAAAATGCTTATGGGGTAAGCAGTTATATTTTTTTTTTTTGTAATAAAACTGAAGTTTTTAATGATATTTAAATGATTTAAATATGTATAAAAAATCTTAATTTAATTTCTACAATTAAAAACTCCGCTTTTTTTTTTTTTTTTTTTTTTTTTAATTGCTCCAACACATTAACTTGGGATTTTTTATATTGCTTTTTAAAGAAATAAATCAATAAAATGGTAGCTAAAAAGGAAAACTCTCCAGCCATTTATATAAAAAACTTCCCCAGTTCAGTGGTCATTTAAGCTGTGTCATAGAAAATTCGACTCATAGGTGACTGGGTGTTTCTTTTCTCACAAACTCAAGAATTGCTAATTAAATGTAAAGGGAAACACAGAAGCCTGGAAAAATTAAAACAAGGCACTAAAATTGTTTAACAAAAAGTACTTAACACAGACTTAAAAACAGAATAAAAACCTTACTTTGGAGCTCCTGCAGTGGAATAACCCCCTAATAAATGCTTTGATCTGTTGATTCTTAAACCTAAAAGCAAAGCTTCACTGTAAGCATTCACAGTAGTGACTAAAGGGTTATTTCAAAAAGAAAATAAATTTATGCATTTGTAGAATTTTTAATAGCTATTGTGCTGTCTGGAAGAACCTTCCAAGGGAAAATCAGCACCTCTTTGTGTGTGGCTACATGCCTGCAACTCTGCTTTCAGGCTGGATACCAAATGGTAAAATATCTGTGACATTTACCTGTCACCTTGAGTTAATTTGAAGGAAATAAATATAGTGCTATGACAGAGAATTTTATAGGGAGTGTCATCAGATTAAAGTGTAAATTCAGAATGGATAGAAACTATTTAATGTAGTTTACAGTAGGTGAGAGGTATTGCTGAGAACAAATAGTACATTTCTCACCACTGTTCCCCATGCCCATCATCCCTGTGAAGTGGAAATTGCTATTTTAAAATTAAATGGAGAACAGAGAAAAGCCAACCAACTATCAGAATGATAATTATCCAACAGGAAGAAAACAAGTTAGAGAGTTAAGGCAACAAAATACTGGGATAAGAATGACAATAAATGCATTTCCCTGATTCAAAAGTATCATCTATGTATGTGACTGTAGTACATTAGATCACTTCTGCTGCTGTTTCTTTTTCATTCTCTGTTTAAGACATCTATTTGTGGAACATGGGCCAAGGAGCAACTTTTTTTAATATACAAATGCAGCTATAAAATAACAAAGAGAAGGGAAAAATATCTTACATCTGAGTAAAAAAACAGGAGACTCATCAAATGAAATATTCCAGAATAGCAATTTTATTAATATTATAAAAAAATAAAGGAGGATGCTAAATAAGAACCAATTTACCACCTTGATTTGATCTTTAAACTACTGGGACCAAAATATGTCATCTGGACTTTAGTTTCTGTCATTCTAGGCACCTGGAGCCAGATGCCAAGGATTTATTCTAGCAATCAAATGGAAAAGCAGGCACATCCATGACAAAATAATCCTCTCCAGTGCTGTACGCTGACTGCTGCTTACCACTTTCCTCAGCTTTTAAATGAGCTGTAAGGTTTTGGGTTGCTTGGTTGGTTTGGTTTTTGTTCTGTTTGTTTGTTTTTGTTCTGGTGAGTTCTGAGTTGTTGTTGTTATTGTATTCCTCCCCCCCCCCCCCCCCTTTTGTTTTGTTTGCTTTGGTGTTGTTTTTATTTGTTTTGTTTGTTTTGTTTGTAGTTGTTGTTTTTTGTGTGTTTGTATGGGTTTGTTTTAATCTTGACTAAGATTTGGGCATGGATGCCTCTTACAATACTGCAGAAGATTCCCTTTATGGAAATGGCTAGGCTATTGTTTTCACCATTCCCCTGCCCTCTGCAGAAAATGACCTCAGCTTCCCAGCATTAGGAAGCAGCTGTAACATGCTGGCACTGTTCCTAAGCATGAGCACTGCATGAAGTGTTTGGGAGCAGAGGTCAATGCAGCTGCTCCCTGGTGCCAGAACTCATCTTCTATAGCAGGAGTGAGGAGCCCTGAACTAGAAGCCAGGTGGACTGAGAGAGAAATGCTGCCAAAGGATCATTTTCACAAATTTGTTTTTCCATTGCAGCCTATGTTATTTTATTTTGTTGCTTTGTTTTAAAAGGTTGTTCCCCTGTTGCTGCAACGATCAGATGACTCCTCAGCTTCAGATTGGGAAAAGCTCTGTTATTAGAGCAGTGACAATAAATAAATAATATATATATATATTTCCCAACTGGTGTAAGTTATGACATCTGAATCAATTCACTCTCCCTGCAAAATTCCACCTCATCTTACATTACAATTGTTACATACCAAAAGCTCTTAACTAAGCAATTGTGTACCTGGTTTTATGTCAATATCCAATTACGAAGTTGCAACTTGTTTTCAAGATTGTTCTTTTTTACTATTTACATCTTTAATCAACTACTTGTAAAATTGCCAGTTATTCCTTAAAAAAATTAATAAACACGGCAGAAAGTACTGTGCAGAACCAACACTTTTTGAAGAACACAAGAAGAGATTTCCATTAAATTCTATCTCCAAATTCTATCTATGGAGCAGCAGAGCCACCTTTTTGTTGTAGATCATCTAAATTCTTATTTTATAAGGTTTTGAAGGATGTTTTGCCTATAGAATTGCCATTCTTATAGTTTGTTGTTGTTGTTCACATTTCTTTAAAAAAAAAAAAAAGTTAATTAAAAAATTAAAATTTAATTTAAAAATAACAGTCTTAAAAGTTATGTCACTTTTGTTAGCTAAGAGTAGGACTTTATATCATGCGGATAGAACATATGAACACTTTGTGGAAAAACAGACAATCTTTTCTCTGATTATGGATATTTCTCAACTCCTTGTGCAATGTGGAAAGATTTATTGATCATGAGTCTCTCAGTACTGAGGTCTGAGGTAATTAGTGACTTGTACGAAAAGTAGAAAAGGAGCTCAAGGAATTAAAAACAAATGTGCTTTGTTCTGAGGACTTCTTCCTTTTGCATTTAATTTTCTTGTTTTATCTTTCTTTGCAATATCACCAAGAGTTTCTTGGCAGTACTTGGGATAATTAATACCAGTTACTGCACTGATTACTGTCATCTATATAGCAGGATAACTGGCAGAGTAGAAATAGATGGAAAATAAAACAAAACAAAACAAAACAGAATAAAACAGAACAAAATAGAACAAAACAGAACAAAACAGAACAAAACAAAACAAAACAAAACAAAACAAAATAAAATAAAATATAAGATAAAATAAAATTCTGTTGAATAAATTCCTCATGGGTTTCTTGTTGTTCACCTCCAACTTGACTGTTCATTGTTTTGTCTCCCAGACTCACTGAAGTATGCAACTAAAAGACCGCTATTGTTACAGTAATAAGAAAGTTGTTCTCATGAGGTTAAACTCTGATTAGAAAAATGTCTTTCTGCTTGTTCTGAAAACTCTGCAGTTGTTCACTGGTGTCATGTCAGATGGCTATGTGAGTTTTATCTCTATTATCCAAAGTTAAAATCCACTCAGGTTTTTGAGACATGCACAAAGAAAAATATCTAGTACTTGTGAAGCTAGTTTGCTAATGGCTGATTTAAGTAGCTTCACTACCATTACACTATCCAATGAAATATCTTGATTGTTCCCTAGTTTTCAGGGGTAAAGACTATTTCATGTAAAAAATAATATTTTGTTCAATTAACTACTTTTTATCTTACCTCTCCCCACCCCTCAACATTAAGATCTGATTAGGATTTGGTATACAGTGTAAAAATATTTTTTTCCTAGCCATCTCATGAACTTACTATGATATTCACTTTTATTGCTCACAATAACTTCTTGAATGTTAAATTTTAATTATATAATTCCTTAGGCTATAGATTTCAAAGACTTACTGTATTTTATCATATTTGTAATTCCTACAATTTCCCATACAAGTGAATCAATAGGGTATCAACATATATTTGTTTCTTTCTTCAGTGATCAGAAACTACTGCAAATTAATATTAGTTGCCAAACACCCTCGGTCAGCTGAGACAGAAGAGTCAACTAAGAAATAATACCTGTAAAATTTTCACTGATTTGAAAATATGTTGGTATACCATTGCATGTCTTGGTGTACTTGAACATATTCTGTTAACAGAAATTAAAGGGAACCTCTAGAGAGTTGAAGTGCATGTCTCTAGAAAGCTATTGCATTATGGTAGATTTGACCACACAAAGTTCATTCCCTGAAGTACATTAAAGGAGCTTTGAACACATAAAGTGTATTCCCCAAAGTATAAAGCAGAAACAGTAGTAGCAATAACATTCAGTATATAGCTGTCAAGCTAAGGTTTGTTACAGTTATTAAGTTTTTAGCTCCATGAAATCCAAGGAAAATACAGTGTAATAAGAATAAAGCAATTATTTGTCAAAACACAGGGTTTAAAATCTTGGGTTCCTATTGACTCATTATAAATTTTTGTATAGTGTAAATGAGGAAGTTGTATTCTTGCATTGGAAAAACATCATTTTTACATTAGACATCCAAAAATACAGAAGGGACTCAAAATTGTTTTTCAGAGTGTGAATGTTCTTACAGCATAATTTAATGAAATAATTCATTACTCCTTACCTTTTCAAGCTTGAGACTGGAATTTACCCTCTGACACAGTTATTTTGGTAAGTCACTGCCTTTTCTGACTTTTCCAACTATGAAATGGAATCGTCTACTCAGTTACAAAAATCTCGA
Source organism: Oxyura jamaicensis (assembly GCF_011077185.1). Taxonomy (NCBI): domain Eukaryota; kingdom Metazoa; phylum Chordata; class Aves; order Anseriformes; family Anatidae; genus Oxyura; species Oxyura jamaicensis. The sequence continues at coordinate 99,351,378 of NC_048894.1, read as the reverse complement.
GGATATTCAAGCTGCACATTCAAGCATTAGTTAAATGAAAAAACGATAATTTTGTGTTATTTTTGATTTCATGGCACAGTTATAATTTTATTAAAGGTTGTCAGACAGGATTTTTAAATTCCATTGTTAAATCATTGAAGGTGTAGAATAAAATCAGTTGCTATAGAACATTTCTAATTCTACACTTAAACTATAAATAAAACAAAAGATAGAAATCTGAGAACCTCTAATTCTCCTGCACTTGGAAATATTCTGGGTAGCACATGTTTTGAATAAATAGAAATTGTAAGGATATGTATTAATAATCAGAATAAACTGAAGGTAACAAAATATTTATTTTGATTTAAGGTAATAGAAATGCATCTTGATAAAATTATTAACTTACTTTAGGAATTGACATCTGGTATATCAATTACAAGGTATTTCAACTTTGTAGTAAATATATGACTTTTCTTCATGCATTGGTCATAGTATTTTGCAGAATAAAAAGGAATTTTAATAGCATAAAAAGTAAATTATATATATATATATATAAAGCTAAATCCTCCCCACTTTCACCATAGGGAATCTGATATTAATGGAATATCAAAGTTGAGATCCATCTATTGGATGCGAGGAAATAAGTTTCCTGTAAAGATATGCCAGAAGTAAATCAATCTCCAGAGACAACAAGAGGGAACAGCAATCAGCACAGGAATTCTGAGAGATTATGCTAAAGCAGGAAAAAACATACACAACAGAGGAGGTCTTGGACTATAAACTACTTCCCAGCATTATTTCATCTATCTGACTGCTGTTAACTTTGTTTTGATTACTTGAATACGTTTCTTTTCACCTTCACTGAAGTCGTCAAAGCATCTCACACCTCCTGTTGTATTAGGGAAGACCTGATGCAAAAATTTGCTCCACTTCACAATTGAAAGCTAGAAATGGACACATCATGGACTTTTCTGTCCCTCACAGAACCTCTGCTCTCAGGTTCCTTTGCCCTAGGCTGAACAATAAGGAATAAATCTGTGTGTCTGCAATCCAGCCGGTGGCATATGTTAAGATTTGATTCACTTTTTAAAAATATTTTTAAGGTATCTTAAATTCAGATTTTTTCTTCTTTATGTGAAAGAAAGCTAAAGGGATCAGCTCATTGCAGAAAATGAGCTATTAGCACTAGCCAAAAGGATCTGGTCATAGTTGTGAGCTAGTATATTTCACAGAATCATATATATACATATATATATATACAAATATATATATACATAAAGTGAGTGGTGTATTCAGGGAATACAGTTTGCTAGTGAACAATTTCCCCTGGCACTGTTTAGGAGTTACAAAAATTAATAAAATAAAAATCACAAAGACTATAAATGACATGGATTTCAAGTACATTTTGATTATACCTTCTTCTCTAAGTGTTTAGGCAGGAGATCTAAGGCATAATAAGGGAAACAGAAAGGAGATATTTACCTCATGTGACTGTGCCTTACATTTTACTCAACCTGTTTATTTCTCAGTCTTCTTTTTATTATCAGCTTGCATAGTTCATGGCATCTAGTACCTTCATGTCCTGAAGGTCACAAAATCCTTTGAGTCATACACAAAAATAGAACGTGAATATTCTTCACAAAATATGAAAAAAAAAAAAAAAAAAAAACAACTGTTCTCTCTGAGTCACCTATAAAAAAAATCATGATGATTTTTTTTTTTTTTTCCACAAAAACAGCATTTAGTTTATTATATTTAAGCTTGGAGCACTCATTGTTTTCACACGCTCACTCTTACTATGAGTTTGCCTTTGTTGTATTACTGCTTTCTTCTTTTCAAATATTTTCCTATCATCCCACTATGTCAAGAGGATAAAGCTAGTTTCTTTGAATTAATATATTAATATTAGTACAGTTCTAGGGAACTGGCTGACGAGATGCTCTGACAGATACAGTCTCTGAAATTCACAGTGTGCCAGAACTTGGTCTCTGTTGTGTACTGTACACAGTCACCACAGGACTAGGAAAGCAAGAACTTCCACTATCCCCTAAATCCATTCTAAAAAGTTTCTTTAGTGTTTCATAACTTGCCTCTGGAGACCAGTCTGGAGACGAGAGAAAAACTATTTCATGAAACATCCCAGATGATGTATGAGCACGGAAGATTAAAAAACAAAATCAAAAAAAAAAAACACCACATACAACACTTGCTTATCTACGTAACAAGGTCTAGTGGATTGTAGTTCTACTTTTTCCTTATTTATTGACACCATTATTTCCTGAGTCAGCAAAACTATGTGCAGTAGTAAATTCTCTCCAACACCAGTAACAAAGTTTGATCCAGAATAATTAAACAAGCAACCCTAAATATACTTACAACCCATTAAAATTCTGTGATAAAGCATTTTTTAAAATGTAAAATAGTACAACTATTGTGATTACTCTGAGAAAACAACAACAACAACAAAAGAAACAGTACATTTGAGATAATTTGTGAGTAAAAAGTTCTGTGCACCCAGAGAAGGAACAGTCAAGAATACCTCACTGTCTTTCTTTGTCTTGCAAAGCTTGATTCAGTCTTGGTTAATTCACTGTCTTTCTGGGTTCTGGATAGCCCAAGATTTTCCAGGTATTAAGTATAATGTGAGTGAATCAATGTGACTTTTCACAATGACGACTTAGAGATTAGAGTGGAAAACAAATAAACAACAACAAAACAACACACCAACTAAAACAGCATATGGATATCATTTTTTCTACATAGATGAATCTGAACTACATTTCATTTTAAAAGAGCAGCAAGGCAAAATTAAATAAATAAATAAATGTAAACAAAGCATCAGAAATTAACTTTACCACTGCACTATATTTATAATATGAAGGTGCAATCTGTGCTATTGGTGTGATGGAATAGATCAAAAAGAAAAAGAACCAACAAGGTTCTACAGAACTGTAGCATGGATTTTTATTCTTTACAATCTTTTCCGACTTTTCTTCAAACAAATGCTTAGTGCTGAATGTCTAAAAGATGTCAAAAGCAGAATGTGTATATTCCATGAAAGGAAAATTTTTAAAGATGAAAGCCCAGCTGCAGTTGGGAGTTTTCTGGGGTTAAGTTTGTATTATATGTATAGGAGAATTAGATGAAATTATAAAAAGTATTTACATATAAAATCAAATTAAAAGCTTTAAATTAATTTCTATGTAAATTTAGAGTATTACAACCAGTCTCCTTTTGGGAATATGAATATGTATCTACTACTACAGCATATGTAAGATTAGGAAAAATCAGACAAATAAATATGTCTGGATATGCATCTCTATGGAACTACAATAATCAAAAGCCAGAGTAGGCAGTCATTTGGTATGTTGAAGATAAACAGATATATCATCAGAAATATGTGGAATATTTGTGATCTCAAATTCAGACAACCCTTATTATTTATGCTTTTTACTTAGTGGACTGTTTGTAAACCAATAATCACTATTTGTTTTCAGAAGAATTTTTGTTTGTTTGTTTGTTTGTTTTTGTTTTTGTTTTGGTTTTAAGTGATGACATGGAATCAGTTGAAAGAACACTGACTCTTCTTAAAAGGATTTTAAATGTTTGAACATGTAGCAATATTTCTTTTCACAGGAAGTTTTCTTCTTTTCTTATACGACAAAATCCAAATTGTTAGACTTATTTGGCAAAACAACCATGTGATAGAGAAGCTGGGTCACCATTTCTTATTTATGTCCTCTGATGTCAGAAGAGAAAGGAGTGGAAAGGCACACCCCAACTTCACTTCAAAATCTTCAGTATCTATAACATCTGCGACAAGGAATATTTAGCAGCAGACATGGCAACACAATCTTCTCTATAATACTGTATGTTCAGTATCCCTCACTTCTTATATAGGAGATGTTAAGACCGGTCACGATAACAACCTTACTATAGTAAGTGTGACAATAGCTATCAGACTTAAGTTATAACCATGCAAATCACATTTGTTCTTTAGGTACAGCTGTGTTTCTGGTATCAGGACTGGGCTTATTAACACATGTCCTGAGTGTGTTTATATCATTAAGTTCTTCGGTGGTCCAGGAACTGCACAGATTATCTATGGGACACTTCTGAGATTCATTGGAGACAAAGTGACTGAATAAATCTTCAATATCAAGTGTTTAACTGATCAACAGGATCCCTCTTGATGGGAATTTTGGACAGTTCTTGAAATTTCCTGAGCATGCTCTTTTTCATCTAATTTTTACTTGGGTGAAGTTTCCAAAGGCTCTTCTGAGCAGCCCCTGCTGCAGAAGTGGTCACACTATACATAAATAAGATATTTGTAAATCATAGTAAAATAGAATTTTAAGATTGGAAAAGAACTCCAAGATCATCTGGTCCAACCATACCCTTACCACCAATATCACCCACTAAGCCATGTCCCTAAGCACAAAGTACAAACATTCCTTGAAACCCCCTAAGGACAGTGAATCCACAACCTCCCTGGGCAACCTGTTCCAATGCCTGAATACTTGCTCTGAGAAGTAATGTCTCCTAATTTCCAACCTAAACCTCCCCTGATGCAACCTGAGGCCATTTCCTCTTGTCTTATCACCTGTGAGAAGAGGCTGACGCCCAGATCCTCACATCTTCCTTTCAGCTAGTTATAGAGACCAATAAGGCCTCCCCTGAGCCTCCTGTTCTCCAGACTAAACAACCCCAGTTCCCTCAGCTGCTCCTCATAGGTCATGTGCTCCAGACCCTGCACCAGCTTCGTAGCCCTTTTCTGGACACCTTCCAGGGCCTTGATCTCCTTCTTGTAGCAAGAGGCCCAAAGCTGAACACAGTACTCAAGGTGTGGTGTGGCCTCACAAGAGTAGAGTACAGGGGGACGATCACCTCCCTGGCCCTGCTGCCTACACTGTTCCTGATACAAGCCAGGATGCTGTTGACTTTCTTGGCCACCTGGGCATGCTGCTTGCTCATGTTCAGGTCAACATCGACCAACACCCCCAGATTCTTTTTCTTTGTGCAGCTTTTAAGCCACTCTCCCCCAAGCCTGTAGTGCTTCATCGGGTTGTTGTGGCCAAAGTGCAGGACCCGGCACTTAACCATGTTGAGCTTCATCCCATTGACTTCTGCCCATTAATACAATTTGTCCAGGTCCCTCTGCATGGCCTTCCTACCCCCTGGCAGATTTGACACTTCCTCCCAACTTGGTGTCAGCTGCAAACTTACTGAGGGTGCACTCAACTCCCTCATCCAAATCACCAATAAATATATTAATGAGGATAGGCCCCAACACCAACCCCTGGGGAACACCACTGGTGACCGGTCACCAGCTGGATTTCACCCCGTTCACCACCACTCTCTGTGCCAGTCCGTCTAGCCAGTTTTTGACCCAGAAAAGAGTGTACCTTTCCAAGCCATGGGCTGGCAGCTACAGGAGACCATGTCAAAGACCTTGCTGAAATCTAGGTAGACTACGTCAACAGCCTTTCCCTCATCCACCAGGTGGGTCATAGAAGGAGATGTGGTTGGTCAGGCAGGACTTGCCTTTCATGAACCCGTGCTGACTGTGCCTGATCCCTTGGTGGTCCCACATACATTGTGTGACTGCATTCAAAATGACCTATTCCATTACCTTTCCTGGCACCAAGGTCAGGCTGACAGGCTTATGACCCTTCTTACAGATGGGCATCACATTAGCAAGTCTCCAGTCATCTGGGACCTCTCTGGATTGAGCTGTGCTCACAGCATGATCGCTGATAGATGATGGAAAGCGGCTTAGGAATTACATCTGCCAGCTCCCTCAGCATCCTTGGGTGGATCCCATCTGGCCCCATGGACTTGTGACAGTCCAGGTCTCTAACTGTTTCCACCTGAACTGTGGGAGGGTTCTCCAGCTCTTCTGCCCAGAATTCCAGGTTGGGAAGATGAGTACCCTGAGGATAAGTGGTCTGGCTAGTAAAGAAAGATGCAGAGAAGGCGTTAAGAACCTCAACCTTTTTTTTTTATCCTCTGTAGTCATGTTCCCTTCTGCGTCCAGCAAAGAATGAAGATTCTCTTTGGCCTTCTTCTTTCCATTAATATATTTATAAAAAACATTTTTTGTTATCCTTGACCACAGTGGCCAGGTTGAGCTCGTGCTGGGCTTTGGCCTTCTGATTTTTTATATTTTTTGTATTCTCCCCAAGTTTCCTGCCCCTTCTCCCACCAGTCATAAACTCTCTTTTTCTCCCAAATACACAGCAAAAGTTCCCTGTTCAGCCATGCTGGTCTTCTTCCCCCACCAGCTCATCTTATGGCACATAGGGACAGCCTGCTCCTGAGCCTTTAAGACTTCCTTCTTGAGGAGTGTCCAGCCTTCTTCAACACCTCTGCCCTTCAGGGCTGACTCCCAAGGGACCCTCCCTACCAGTATCCTGAACAGTTCAAAGTCTGCCCTCCAGAAGTCCAAGGTAGCACTTTTACTCACAATCCTCCTGACTTCACCAAGAACAGAGAACTCTACCGTTTCATGGTCACTCTGCCCAAGACAGATCCCTACCACCATATCTCCCACCAGACCTTCTCTGTTCCTGACCAGCGGGTCCAGCAGGACACCTCATCTCGTAGGCTCACTGAACAGCTGAGTCAGGAAGCTTCCATGCACTCCAGGAACCTTCTAGACTGCTTCCTCAGGGCTGTATTCTATTTCCAGCATATGTCTGGGAAGTCGCCCATAAGGACAAGCGTTGGCAATTGAGCAACTTCTGTCAGCTGCTTATAGAATGCCTCATCTGTCTCTTCATCCTGGTTTGGCGGTCTATAACAGACCCCCACCAGGATGTTCGCCTCATTGGCCAACCCCCTGATCATTTTCTACAAGGACTCTACTTTTTAATTTCCAAACCCAATCTCTACAGAGTTGAAACACTCTAAGGTAGAGATCCACAACAATGCCCCTCCTTAGCTGCCTGTCCCTTCTGAAGAGCTTGTAGCCATTCGTTGCAGCACTCCAGTCATGGGAGTGGTCCCACCACCACATTTCAGTGATGGTGTCTAGGTCATAGCTTGCCTGCTGCACAACGGCTTCTAGCTTCTCCTGTTTGTTTTGCATGCTGTGTGCATTTGTGTAGATGCATTCGAGTCATGCCACTGCCCACAACCCTGGGACAGCTGCCCCAGGCTCATTTCCCCTGGTCCCCCTTCATATCTAGTTTAAAGCCCTCCCAATGAGTCCCACCAGCTCCTGGGCTAGAGTCCGTTTCCCCCTTTGGGACAGGTGGGACCTATCAGCAGCTATCAGATCAGGTGCTGAGTAAATCTCCTCGTGATCAAAAAATAAAATAATAATAATAATAATAAAAATCCTGCAACAGCAACAGCCTCTCAGCCATGTATTAATTAGCTGGGCTTTCCAGGTCCGCTCAATATCCCTCTCCACCACTGAAGGGATAGAGGAAAACACCACGTGTGCACCCACTTCATCCAGTAACCACCCTAATCCCCTGAAGTCCCTTTTTATAGTCCTCAGGCTTCTCTCAGCAATTTCATCACTGCCAGCTTGAATTATCACTAATGGGTGATCTCAAACCTGCTCTTCACTTACAGTGGGTGGGACTTTACTCCTCCAGCCTCCATCAACAGGTTCAGGGAAACAAAAGACTTGGGAAGTCCATCTGTCACTGAAGACGGAGGCAAAGATGTTTTTGAGTACCTCAGCCTTCTCCATGTCTGTCATTATCAATTACTCAGATATAGAAACTCACTCCTAATACAAGAAATTACCCAGCTATAACCACTTACACACTACTATTTTCACCCCTCGGTCTATTTTCACAAATGTTGAAGGCACATGGTGGCCCTCGGGGACTCCTCCTGTCACCCCAGCACAGCAGTCTGAAGGGAGCTGGGTCCTCCCTTGTGCTCTTCCTTGAGCCACCTCTTGCACAAGGGCTGGGGGACGTGAAAGAAGCACTCACAGAACTCCTGAGAATTGGCAGCAGAGTTCCTGGGACATTTTGCCGGTGAGCCTGAGGGATGTCCATGGTGTTTGGCAGCTCCAAGCTAATGCTTGGAGTAGAGGCTGAGCTCCGGGTAGGGAGCTGGCCGTGCATTCCTGCAACATTGTTTCTGTGCTCACAGCCCATGCCTCTCTCTGTTGCAATGCCAATGGTAACGGCAGGGCCTCGTGTCTTTGCCATGCTCATACATGTCTGTGGGCTGCATGCCAGAGGTCCCTCAAGCACTGGTTTCTGTTCTTGTGGTTCTATCCCTCTGCCCATGCCACTTCCCCTTCCCATCACTTTCCTTCCTTCTCAGTGCTTCCTGGGACTGCATCTCTGTCCTCCCACACCGAGAAGGGTTGCCACTCACCTTCCTGCTTCTGGGCTTCTTGTTGCCACATAAGTGGCTGTCAGAAGGCCTAGAAGCTCAGCGAGTGGTGGGTCAGCTGCAGGGGGTCCTGTTTTCTAGGGCCCCAAGCAAAAGTGGGGCATTGGTGGCCACTGTGACCTCAGCAAGCCTCTGTGATGCCCAATGTGAATGGTCCATGCACAGCCAAAGGTAACTGTGTTGGGAGTGGCCTGGAAGATGCCCTCACGTGGAAGAAGGATGACGGTTGGTGGGGGCTAAGCCCCTTTTCTGAGGCTGGATCCCCCAAACCATTTTTTTTTTTCCAGAGAGAAAGGCTGCCCCTCAGCCACAAGGGACTGCCCTCCAGCTCCCATCCTGTGCCCTGGGTTTATTTTTAATACTGGTTTGAAGGTAATTTCATTCTATTATTTATGGAAAAGAACAGAAGTAAGATGCATTGTCAGCCCTAATTCCCATGTGCGCTTTGCATACGTGCTTTCTGCTGTAAGCAGGTAGGTGCACATGGATGTTCTATGTACCAAAACAACTGTTTTGCAATAATAATAATAATAATAATAATAATAAAGAAAAGGATGGTACCTACCACACAATGCTACTTGTAATAACAAAAAATGACTAAGATATAGAAACTCATTTTTTCTAATATAAAAAATTAGCCTTCTGTAATCGTAGTACTATTTTTAGTCATCATAGAATCATAGAGTCATTAAGGTTAGAAGAGACCTTCAAGATGGCCTAGGAATCACCTCTGCCAACTCCCTTAGGGCCAATACTTTTTTGAGTTTCTAGCTTACCTCCATAACATCTAACCTGATCCTCTTCAAACAGGAAAGTCTTCCTCTCTCCAGACCTTTTCTCTTTTTTCTTGGCTTGGCAGTGAGTGGGGACTAACCTTGGCAGTGAAGACTGAAGCAAAGATGGCATTCAGTAACATTGTCTTCTCTGTATCCACTGTCACCAAGGCACCCACCTCATTTAGCAGCACCGCCACATATTTACTAGTTTTCCTTTTGCTGCTGATGAACTTCAAGAAGCCCTTCATGCTGTCCTTGATGTCTCTTGCTAAATTTAATTCTAACTAGGTATTGTGGTTTAACCCAGTCAGCAGCTAAATACCACACAGCCGTTCGCTCACCCTCCCCCCTCCCTCTGTGGGATGGGGGAGAGAAATGAAAAAGTGAAGCCTGTGAGTTGAAAAAAGACAGTTTATTAAGACAGGAAAATAATAATAACAATAATAATAACAATAATAGAACTACTACTAATAATGTCTATGAAACAAGTGATGCACAATGCAATTGATCACCACCTGATGACCGATGCCCCAGCCTATCCCCGAGCAGCTGACTCCCCCAGCCCAGCTAGCCACCCCTACATATTGTTTAGCATGACGTCAGATGGTATGGAATACCTCTTTGGTCAGTTTGGTTCAGCTGTCCTGGGTCCGTCCCCTTACAGCTCTTGCTGTACTCCTAGCCTGCCCGCTAGCAGGACAGAGCACGGAGCTGAAAAGTCCTTGACTTGGTGTAAGCACTGCTCTGCAACAATTAAAACATTAGCATGTTTTCAGCACTCTTCTCATCCTAATCCAAAACATAGCACTCTACCAGCTACTAGGAGGAAAATTAACTGTCTTAACTGAAACCAAGACACTAGGCCTTGGCCTTCCTCATTGCATTCCTGCATTCTCTGACAATATTCCTATATTCCACACAAGTGGTCTGTCCTTTCTTCCATATCCTGTATGCTCTCATCTTCTGTTTAGGTTTTCCCAAGATCTCCTTGCCCATACACGCATGTCTCCTGCCCCCCTTGCTCAACTTCTTTCTCTGAGCTTGGAGAAGTGGCACTTGAATATTAGCCAGCTCTTCCAGGCCCCCTTTACCTCTAGGGCCCTGTCCCAGGGGATTTCTCCAGTTAGGTCCCTGAAGAGATTACAGTTAGCTCTCTTGAAATCTAGGGTTGTGGTCCTACTTTTTGCCCTGCTTCCTCCTCGCAGGATCTTGAACATCAACATGTCATGATCTCTGCAGCCAAGACTGCCCTCAACTTTCACATTTCTAACTAGACCATCTCTGTTAGTACCAGGTCCAGTAGTGCCCCTCTCCTTGTTGGCTCATCTACCACCTGCATCAGGAAGTTATCCACAATGTTCTGCAGTAACCTCCTGGCCTGTTTGTTCTGAGCTGTGTTGTCTTCCCAGCAAATACTCGGGTGGTTTAAGTCCCCCATAAGAACCAGAGCCTGCAAGCATCAGGCAACTTGCAGCTGCCTGTAGAAGGCCTCATCCACTTCCTCTTCCTGATCTGGTGTCCTGTAGTAAACACCCAACACAAAGTCATGTAGGCCCTGTTGGCCCTACCTTTAATCCTCACACATAGGCTCTCGACTTGCAAATTGTCCTGTGTCATGTCGTTTGTCCCCATCCCCCTCCCCGCCCCCCAGGCAGAGCTGCATACATTCCAGTTGCTCACTCACACAGCCACCACCTCACCTTCCTGTTCTGTCCTTCCTAAAAAGCACAAAGCCATTCATGGCCACATTCCAGTCACAAGAGCTGTCCCACCATGTCTCAGTAATTGTGACATGATCATAGCCCTGGAATTGCATGCACACCTCCAATTCCCCTTGTTCATGCTGTGGGCGTTTACATAGAGGCATTTGAGTTAGGCTCCCAAATCTGTCTTTCTGGATGGAGCAACTATAACTCAACCATGTGGGCCTATGGTAGCTCTCTTGTTAAGCTGTGTTCCCTTTCTAGGGTCTGGGAATACTTTTCCAGCTGTGGTGTTCAGCTGGTGTGAGTTGGCATGTCATCCAGTACCTTATCTCCAGCATCCCCGATGATATCCCCCTTCCCCATCGAATCTAGTTTAAAGCCCGATCAATGAGCTCTGCCAGCTCTGGTACCACATAAGGCTTCCTGTTGCAAAGAAACCCAAAATTTTCATGATGACACCAACCACGGGAACATGTTTTAATGGATGCTATACTTCCGTTCTCATCACCATCCGTACTGTGGAGAATGGAGGAAAAGAGGACTTGCACATTCGAGTTCCTGATAATCCATCCCACTTAGGAGTCCAGAGTAGGACCACAAAGATGATTAAGGGACTGAACCGCCTCTTCTATGAAGACAGGCTGACTGGAAGAAAGTGGGGGTTGTTCAGCCTGGAGAAGAGAAGGCTCCAGGGAGACCTGATAGCAGTCTTCCAATACCTAAAGGGGAGCTACAGAAAAGCTGGGGAGGGACTCTTTATCAGGGAGTGTAGTGAAAGGGCAAAGAGTAATGGCTTTAAACTAAAAGAGGGTCAGTTTAGTTTAGATAAAAGGAAGAAATTCTTTACTCTGAGGGTGATGAGGCACTGGAACAGGTTGTCTAGAGAAGCTGTGGATATCCCACCCCTGGAAGTGTTCAAGGCCAGGTTGGATGGGGTTTTGAGCAACCTGATCTAATGGAAATTGTCCCTTGCCTTGGTACAGGGGTTGGAACTGGATGATCTTTAAGGTCCTTTCCAACCCAAACCATTCTGATTCAATGGTAAGAGCACACATAGCTAGTTTAGATGAAAAACAGGTTTTCTTCTTTATGGCTAGCATTGATCCTCATGATTACCAGAAAGCTACTTAGCAAATCTACTAGAAGATCCACAAATTACCTTTAGCAGTACTAGGTCATCAGTCTCATATTTTCTTTCTAAAGTATTTATTTGTTAAAAAGAAAAAGGAGAAAGCTAAACTCAATTTGATATGACAGTTTAAAATCCAGGGGAAATCTTTGTGTTTTTTTTTTATTATCCAGTAGGCAAGTAAGACAAAAAATCTAATCACAGTACTCCATTCTAGTTTTACACAATGTAAAATCATTTTATAACCTTACATCACTGAAAATGTGCACACCATTCACCATACAATCTTTAGCAAATTATAACTACTGTTTGTAGGCACATTTTAAAAAAAATGAAAGGAATTTAAATATTTTGTACTGATGGTGAAGCAAATATTGATTTTTATTTTTTCTCTCCTTGATATGATAGTTCTTAATTTTTTACTCATCACAGACACACAACATAATGGATGTTGAATAAGCGGACTTTCTTGAGCTTTACAAGATGGATCCATCTTTGAGAGAAAAGAGATGCTAAATGAAAACAAAAAGCTTTCATTCTTTCCTAAAGCTGAGAACATGAAGAGTGGTATAAATATATTATATTAACTAAAATCTTTACTAACAGGATGTAGGTCAGGAACCAAATGACCGGAGGAACAAAATGATGAAAAGTCATCATCTTGCCTTTTGGGAGAAAAGGAAATATTTATTTATTTATTTATTTAAAAATAAAATAAAGGAAAAAGAAGAGGAAGAAGGAAAAAGAGGGAGAGAGAGAGAGGAGAGGGACAGGAGAGGGAGGAGGGAGAGGAAGAAGGAGAGGGAGAGGGGAAAGGGAAAGGGAAAGG
>NC_048894.1:99317193-99338582 GCF_011077185.1 Oxyura jamaicensis | reverse complement strand
AAAGGGAAAGGGAAAGGGAAAGGGAAAGGGAAAGGGAAAGGGAAAGGAAAAGGAAAAGGGAAAGGGAAAGGGAAAGAACAAAAACAATTTGGGGAGCTCAGTAGATCTTAAACAGCAGGAATGGAGAAATTACATGTTAGTACAAAGAAAATCAAAGACAATGGATAACAGAGGAAACACACAGAGAGAGAGAGAGAGAGAGAGTTTTAAAATGTTAGAAAAATAAAAAAGGGTTTAAAAATGACTCACAGAATCACAGACAATTCAGACTGGAATAGACCTCAGGATGTCATCAGGTTCAGCCTTTTGCTCACAGCAAAGACAGATGTCTCTGATGTCAGACCAGGTTTCTCTGGGCTTTGTACACTCAGACTTTGAAAACCTCCAAGGAAGGAGACTTCATAGCCTCTCTAGGCAAAGTGCCTCACTGCTGGGCTCTCCTCATGGAGAAATTGTCCCTTATATGCAGTTCAAACCTCTCTCATTTCAGCTTTTGCAGGTTGCTTCTCATCTTCCTACCATTCACATGGAGCCTACCTAGCTCCATCTCCTTAAGAACCTCCATGGCACTGGGGGGTTGCTGTTAGGCATCATCAGAACTATCCCTGCTGCAGGCTGAAATAACCCTGGTCCCTCAGCCTCTCTCCACAGGGCAAGTGATCTATCCCCACACCTCTCTGGGGGCACTTAGCTGAACTTGCTCCAGTTTGCGTGTGTTTTTTCTTTATTAGGGACCAAAGCTGGATACAATGTTACAAATGTGGTTTATTAACACCTGTGCTTAGCAGAGGAGGATAATCACTGTTTGTACTGGCTGCCTATTGTCCTGTTCATGTACCCCAGAGACTTGCTAGCCACCTTCTCTGGCTGAGGTTTAGCTTGCTGCTCACCAGGCCCCAGGGCCTTCTCTGTAGCACTGTCCCACCCTATCCGTCCTAGTTTGTGATTTTGTAGGAGTTCCTCTGTTCCAAGGGCAGCACTTTGTATTTGTCTTTGCTACATTTCACGAGGTCACTGTTGGCCCATTCCTCCAGCCTGTGAAATTCCCTCTGGCTGAGACCAGATGCATTCTCCTCCAATGTATCAGTTAGTCTCTCTTAACTTGCTATATGATACCAAGCTGATGAGTGAACTTGATGAGTGTGTGCTCTGTTACATCCTCTACTTCAGGTGTTAACAGATAAAAGTTTTAATCAGTACAAGACCCAGTACAAATCCCTTTGCTACCCCCCTTCTGCTGACCTCTATATAGTTCATCACCCATTAACCATGACCCTTTGGGACTGACCATTCAACTAGCTTTTTACCAGTTTTCCACCCCTCTAAACCATAATGTCCCAACTTGGATACAGGAATATTTTGGAATACAGTGTCAAAAGCCTTGCTAAAGCTAAGGTAAAGGACATCTTTCTTTCTTTATCTCCAAATTCAGTCATTTGATCGCAGATGACAGTCAGCTTCTTCAGATATTATTCATCCTTGTTAAACCCATTCTGACTGTTCACAATCACCCTCTTGTCCTCCACATGCCCAGAAATGTGTTGCAAGGGGACTCACTCCATTATTTTCCCAGGGCCCAAACTGAGTCCACCCAGATTGTATTTCTTTGGCTTTTGTTGCTGTTGTTGTTATTTTTTGTTTTATTTTGTTTTGTTTTGTTGTTTGAAGATACGTACAACATTTATCTTTCTTCATGGATTGCAGACTTCCCTTGCTCTTCACAACATTTCAGACTTTAAGGTCTTGGAAAGATATGAGCCGTTCTCTCATCTACCAGCTGAAAACAGCAAGAACTGAACAATCAATTTTTGTAGATACAAAAAAAAAAAAAATGTCAGTTAGATTTGGAGGTACTCAGTCCTGCAAAGAGCCACACCTTTCCAAAAGCAGCAAGAGAAGGGTCATTCTTTCCTACAAGTGGAGAGTTCTGACCATCTCACAAAACTGAGACATTATTTTGCACTTTGGTTTACATTTTCTTCTGCTATGTAAATAAGCTTTCATTCAAAATAATATTTCTGAGAGAACCTCAGTGTGAGAAATATTTGTGGTTCAGTGAAAAATACCATACAGACACATAGTCAAACCGCAGTTATACAGATTTGTACTAGATATTTTATAGGAAAAAAAGAATCCACCAAGTGCAAAACTAGGTGCTCAAACATTAATTTGGCAATAGATCAAGGTATTTTATATGAGACTAAAGGACAAGTTCTTCCCTAAGGAACAAAATCAGCTGGAGAAGAGACAGGTCATTTGTTACTTCAGTCATCAGAAGAGCTCAAAGTGACAGTGGACAAATTATGACAAACTGAAGGACTGATGTCAACACTTCAGTTATTGCTTACAATATGGATTTAGTATTACACATTTTTGGCTGAAAAAAGCACCAGTATTTCTGATAGTTGTTGATCAGTGTCTGTAAATAACCTGTACTACAGACACTTGGATTGTTGGTTTCCAAATCAAGTACCGTATGAAAAATAAAATAAAATAAATTAAAACAAACAAACAAACAACAACAACAACAACAAAAAAAACACATCATAGACAAAAACAGAATAAGCTGATGCCAGCTTTGCAGAACTGGGAAGGAAGAGCAAAATAATAAAACTAAAAGATTGTAACAAAAAACACCATGACTATCTCATTGTCACAAATAACTGTTACTCAGTCATTAAATACGACAGTTTCTGGTCATGTCTGGAATTGCAAACAATCTTCTCACTTCTACCAGCAGAATTCCAAGATAAGACATTTTTATGATGGTAGAAAGGGACACCTAAGGCCATTAAAATAATATCAAGCAAATGACTCAACAGGATAATCCAAAAAGTTAAAAAATGCCACCATTAAAAAAAATAATAAAAATAAAGTAAAAAAATAAACACTGAGATGTTCTAAGATTGCAGATTATCTTATTTTCATTGTGGAAATTCAACTAATTTGTATAAGTATGAGATAATTTTAAATTATTGCAAAAGAGATCATCTAAAAAAAAAAAATCAACATTTGTCCAGTCAAAAATATAAACAAATGTTCAACAAAACTTACCAGGTGAAGACAATTTTTGCAGAAAAAAAAAAAAAAAAAAAAGTAAATTTCAATTCCTTATTTTGAAAAGAAATCAAAAAGTAATACAGAAGTCAAAGCTCATGAAAATTTTATAAATAAAATTGCATCAAAGAAAAGTATTTACTTGTATCATACCATAAGGTCAGTGGGATGACTTGCTTTCGATATTTTGTCAATATCCTGCTTTCAAATTATCTGCAGCTAGATTTAGAGACCTAATTATTCAGTTTTATAAGCCTGAATAATTTTGAATATTTTTTTTTCCCTCTGTGAATTACTAAAGGTAAATTTAGCTGAGAATTGTTTCTAATTCTATATTTAGATTATAAAACTGGGTAAATGAACGTACAAAGTGTAAAGGAGCTGCAAATTTCTCTGTGATGTTGTATGGTTTGTTGTGGTTTTTTGTTTGTTTGTTTGAATAGATGTTTCTGAAAATTCATTTGACAATAACAGTTTTGTATATTCACAAGTAATCTAGATAAAAAGTCGTACATTTTATATAAAAGATGGGCACTAAGACAAGATAAGATGCAAAATTATGTGACTATCTCCTAATCAGTTCAAGAGCAGGCAGGCATCCAGATATCTTTCAATACATGGGCTTAATATCACTTACTCAAAGCCACAAAGGAAGTTTTTGGCAAAGCAGGAAATTAAGGTGTAGTCCAGTGTAGCAGCACAGCTGTTTTTATGTAATCATATATTATATACATGAAGTGACAATTTTTCAGAGAAACCTACAGAAACTACATCTGATAATGAAATCTGTTATTTTGGAACCAATGTCTTGGGCTCTGCCATGTACAAAACTCCCACATGGCAAGCTGTGGAAACAACAAAGTCACTTACATGCTTCTTTTGTCTTTTATTCTATAGGTCTGATTTGGCACTAATTCATTCTTATAGTTGATCAAAGCGTTGTTCTGAAACTCTGACAATACATTATTGGTCACACATTGTGAAGGCTCCTGGTGCCTTCTGTGCACTTTTGTATCTGGGCTGCAGTGACATTATTTGCCGACTGATGTTTCAGTGAAGGCTGATAGGAATGCTGAGCAGAGTTGCCTTCAGGGCAAATTGTGCTAATCAAAGTCCATTAACCCTAGAGAATGGACCTTGAGTCAGCTACAACTATGAGGTGAATCTGCTTAGACCTTTTCCTAATTCTGTATGCTCTAAACAATACTGAAATGTTTCTAAAATAAAATAAAATAAAATAAAATAAAATAAACATAAACATAAACATACACATAAAGGAAAGCTTAGGGAAAAAAAAAAAAAAAAAAGAAAAAGTTGAAGATAGCAGGTTTGAGAGAATAGAAGCAGAGATTTGTACCTGCTTTAGCTGCCTATTGGGATCTTTCAGGCAGATGTTTGCTCCCAGGCTTAGTTTTACATAACTGTATTACTTTTTGAGCTGAGTTACAGTGCTGCAATTCCCTGTTGTCCCTCAGACAGTCCTTTTCATTAGCTCTAAGGTTTACTGCTCCATTCTGCTGTCAGTTCCTCTGCTTGAGCTGCAAGCTTGCAGCTCCATGTTGTGAATTTCCTACTTGCTACATCTCAAAGTTTTTTCATCCTTCTTGACTGCTCAGCAGAGAAGGACAAGTCCCCTCTTTTCACAAGAGATACAGTTTACCCAGTCACTCCTCTCTTTAAAAGATGCATAATCATGAAAAAGTTAAAAACAAAGAAATAAGAAGAAAACAAACAAAAAATTCTCACCCGGAACAAAAAGGTATTTTAGAAATTGCAGTATCATCAACTCATTCACAGCAGTAAAGGCACATAACTTGCAAGCAGGAATAAACAGCCCTGCAATTCCTAATGCTAGATGAGTGAGAAGTACCAGAATTATTTAGGTAGTAGGGGTCGATGTCTAGACTGGCAGTATGAGACAATTTATTTCCATTATAAAATTACTTCTATATACTCCACAAGAAAGAAATGCACAGGCAGTGCTGTCCACACACCCAAATCTGTCATACAATTGGTTAGAGACCCTCAGACATGCACCTCGAGCTAGCCAGCAATTGGCTGCTGCCCAAAGCTCATCTTTAACACTGTAGCCAATTTATTTTATCTCAACCTTGCTCAAGTTTTTGTTTCTACCACTTGTTTCCCCATTATCTCTAATGCAGGGATGTGTGAAACAGCACAAAGCCACCTGTGAATTCATTTCCCACAATTCCCCCTTTTTTATTTTCAATCAATCATACACTTTCTATAGATTTTTCTATCGAGCACTGCAGACATTGCAATAAGCAAGGTACAATAAGCAACAGGGTGAAAATCACATGCAGAATTACGATTGTAAAGTAGCGTGCCTACTAGAATCTACTTCAGTCAACAAGCCACGAAGCGCTAGGGATGTTGCTTCACAACGATGCTGCTTCTCACTCGCACAGCACAATGACACAATCACGCAAAGAGGCCTCTTGCACTTCTCATTCATACCACAAGCAAATATCTCTTAAAATAACTTGTCTGTGGATTCAGGAGGTCATTGTCTACTCCCATAGCGAGCGGCTGAGAGTAGGGACCCCTCCAAGGAAAATGCTCGGGGTACACCTAGGGGCGTCCATTCCACAGTAGATCCCACAGCCGAGCAGAGCGGCTCCTGGCACAAGCAATGATGTTATTATAGTTTTGTATAATTACACCAAAGAAATGCATTGCATTAAGGAGCAAGTGTGGCATTGACGATTTGTTTCATGGTTTGGTTTTTGCCCATATAATTGAACGCATGTGTGGCTGTCACACTTCCCAGGATATCTAATTCCTGTGGCTCTAGGGGTGCTCACAGCAAGTAGACAGTCCAGTCTTTGTTATCTGCCAGGATCCCCACCAGACATGTCGTAAACAGGTCATTAGCACTAGCTAGGGACAGGCACATTGCTTCTTGTCCTGTCATGTTGGCAAGGATGACCCAGATGTTGTGGCATGGTTGGATGGAGACCCAGGGCTGGCAATAACAGATGACAGCGGCGATTGTGAGGTGGAGGCCAACCATGGCCTTACCCCCTTGCTGGTATCCATCTTGGTCTGTGACCTGTGGAGACGCAAGCATACCCTCGACCCCAAGTCATTAGAGGCTGGGGTCCCTCCCAAAGACCTGTATTTAATAATTTTTTTTTTTTCCATCACTAAGGCCTGCTCTGATTGTGGCACCCGTGACAGTGCAGAATTCATACCTTTGTAATGTTTTACTATGTGCGGTACCTCTTTGTGAGGAAAGGGTAATGATAGGTTATTCATTATGCAAAGTGTCTTTCCCAACCTGTTCTGTGGTGTTTCCTGGGTGTCTCCCCCCTTTTGTTTATTTACCAGTGTTTTCAAGGTGCGATGTGTGTGCTCAACAATGGCTTGACCCGTGGGGGAATGAGGAATTCCTGTGATGTGTCAGATAACCCGTGTTTGAAAAAAGGTTTGAAGGGAGTGACTACCATAGGCAGGGCCATTGTCAGGTTTTATTTCCTTTGGGATGCCTAACGCTGCTAAAGCAACACTGAAGAGAGCCTGGACATGGTGACTTTTTTCACCCATCGCAACTGTCACCCAAATAGCATGGGAGAAAGTATCTACTGATATATGAACTTATTTCAAGCGACCAAATTCTGGAATATGAATTACATCGGTCTTCCATAACTATAAGGACCATAGACTTCTATGGTTTACCATTAAAGATGGGGCCAAAATATGTTGTTGATAGTCAGGACATGTTTGGACAATCAGTTTGGTGTCAGAGATCAATATAGTGAATTGTTTTGCCAAGATTTTGGCGGACTGATGGAAAAAGGCATGGGATAACCATGCTTGCTCCAGCACCTCAGGCACCAGGGCAGTCAGGGTCATATTAGTTAGCTGGTCAGTGCACGCGTTACCCTCTTCAAAAATACCGAGTAACATCATGTGGCTCTGCATGTGAATAATACAATACAGGTGCACTCGCTGCTCTACCAAAAATAGCAGCTCTTTAAATTTTAGAAACAAGTTTTATTTGGGATATATCTCATATGTGCCCTCTCAATGTGCTGAGCAACACCTACAGCATATTGCGAGTCTGATACAATATTCAAAGGTACTTTTTTTGAACTGCAGTCATATCCACACCACTTGATACAGCCAGATAGAAGATTCCTAGAGATACTCATGAAATTTCAACATGGAATTAAACCCCTACAGCACCATATTCTTTGAAAACTGGGATTTATTGAGTTTCTTGTGTTCACTGCTGAGGTCTGTGGCTGCCTTTTCAGGGGATCTACCCACATCCTTGGACAAGCTTCCGGCCGCGGCCCGCAGCGCCTGCAGAGGGGCCGGCGGGCTGAGGGGGGGGTGAGGGGGGGCGGGGTTGAGGGATGCGGGGGATGGCGGGGGATCAGCAGCGGCGGAGGCGGCGGGAGGCGGCGAGCGGGGGCCCGCGGAGCGGCGGGCCCGGGCGCAGCAGCAGGCGGAACATGGCAGCGCCTGGTACATGCGGGCGAGCACTCAAACCGGAGAAACGCAGCAGCCGGCGGCGGGGCGGGCGGGCGGGTGCCCGGAGCTGACAACGGGGCGGGCGGCGGCGCTGGCGGCGCTGATGACCGCAGTGGCATCGAGCGCAGAGTGGCCGCCATGGGTTGGGATATTGTCTCTGCCTCTATTTCCAAGTCTGTCAGGTTTACTTCCTCTAGCGGTACTCAGTCACCGGTTTTTATTTCACCCGCCTGCGTAGCCTGGGCGGCCGCTGTCTGTACCCTTTTTTCCGCTTGCCATGATATCAGTGTCTCAGTTGCTAAGCGCCAGGTCGTCATCACCTCAGCAGCTGTTACATCTCCCCTCGAGGCAGCGTCCCATGACGTTGTCTCAACATTTTCCCAAGTTTTTTAATCAAACACCACCGAATCTGTCGACGAGGCCCCATCCTTTAGCTCTTGCCGGCGCACTAGCTCTCATCGTTCCCGCGGGTCGAAAGCTCGGGCCCCCAGGGAGGCATTATCGGGAAAGGCAAGGCGGGAGCCGAGGGGGGCAGCGGGGAGGGGCTCTGCGGCGGCGGCCCTCTTCATTGTCATCGCCCAGGTCTATCAAATTACATCGCTCTGGTGACCTTGCAGGCTCTGCTTTCGGTTCGGCTACTGTTATTGCCTGGGCAGCGGCATTCTGTACTTTCTTTTCTGCCTGCCACGATCTTAAAGTCTCAGTCACCAGCCACCACGTAGTCATCACCTCAGCAGCATAAGTATCCCCACTGGACGCTGCTTCCCATATTTTTTCCCCCACTTGGTCCCAAGTTTTACATCAAATACTGTAGAAGCCACTGAGGGGAAACCTTGTTTTCACAAAAATTTCAATACTAGCTTTATCTTAAACGGATCATATTTTACTCCCCTTTCCATTAGCAGTTGCATTAGTAGTTTCACTATAGCCTCTTCCTCTGTCAAAAGGCTAGTTCCCATGATTAATGCCCAGCTGCTCACCTGTCCTCCAAGTGATGTCCTGGGGTTGAAGCTGCAGTCCAGCTGTGAGCTTGACTCATTCAGCTGGGCTCCCTTCAGATGCTCATGCAGTGCTGCTCCTCCCCTATCACGTCAGGGTCACCATTTGAAGGGATACAAGACATAGTCTCCAGATAGGTCGTGAACAGGAGACCTTTATTGCTCTTTTTCACTACTACATATACTTTCCCCGTAGCCCCACGCTCTGTCCATGTGCCCAAATCTGTCATACAATTGGTTAGAGACCCTCAGACACACACCTCAAGCTAGCCAGCAATTGGCCGCTGCCCAAAGCTCATCTTTAACATTGTAGCCAATTTATTTTATCTCAACCTTGCTCAAGTTTTTGTTTCTACAGCTTGTTTGTCTAATTCTAATTTCAATTCTAATTCTTATCTCTAATTCAGGGGTGTGTGAAACAGCACAAAGCCACCTGCAAATTCCTTTCTCACAGGGATGGGATTAGGAAAGCCAAGGCATAGATGGAACTGAGCTTGGCAAGGGATGCAAAGAATAACAGGAAGGGATTCTACAGATACATTGGTCGGAAAAGAAAAGCCAGTGAGAGCGTACCCCCTCTGATGGGTGAGAAGGGTGAACTGGTAATGACAGGCATGGAGAAGGCTGAGGTACTCAAAAACTTTTTTTTTTTTTTTTTTTTTTTTTTTCCCCCACAGTCTTCACTGCCAGTCAGGCTTCCAGAGTCTTTAATTTCCCTGAACCCATAGTTGATGGCTGGGAGAGCAAAGTCCAATGCAGGTTCAAGACTGCCTGATGAAACCAAACAGGTACAACTCTATGGGATCTGATGACATGCATCCCAGAGTCCTGAAGGAATTGGCTGATGTAGTTGCCAAGCCTCTATCCATCATATTTGAAAAGTCATTGCAGTCAGGCAAAGTCCCTAGTGACTGGAGAAAGGTCATTTATAAAAAAAAAAAAAAAAAGGTGGACCTGGGGAACTACAGACTGGTGAGCTTCACCTCTGTGACTGGAAAGATCACAGAACAGATCCACCTGGAAGCAATGTCAAGGACATTGCAGGACATGCAGGACAAATAAGGTGATCCAAGACAGCCAGCATGACTTCACCAATGGCAAATTATGCCTGACCAATCTGGTGGCTTTCTATGATGTAGTGACTGCATAAGTTGTCAAGGGAGGACCAACCGATGTCATCTACCTGGACTTCTGTAAAACCTTTGACACAGTCCTACATGACATCGTGGTCTCCAAATTGGAGAGATATGGATTTGGTGGGTAGACCATTCAGTGGACAAGGAGTTGGCTTGAAGGTCACACCCAGAGGGTGGTGGTCAATGGCTCTATGCCCAAGTGAAGGCCGGTGATGAGTGGTATCCCTCAAGGGTCTGTCCTGGGACTAGTATCTTCAGCAATGACCTAGACAGTGGGATTGAGTGCACCCACAGCAAGTTTTCAGATGACACAGTAAAACTGAGTGGTGCAGTTGATACAACAGAAGGAAGGGATGCCATCCAAAGGGACCTGTAAAAACATGAGAAGTGGGCCCAAGTGAACCTAATGAGGTTCAACAAGGCCAAGTGCAAGGTGCTGCACATGGGTCAGGGCAATCCCAGACATGAGTACAGACTGGAAGAAGAACTCATTGAGAGCAGCCCTGTGGAGAAGGACTTGTGGGTTCTGGTGGACAAAAAGCTTGACCATGAGCCAGCAGTGTGTGCTTGCAGCCCAGAAGGCCAACTGCATCCTGGGATGCATCAGAAGAGGACTGTCCAGCAGGTCAAGGGAGGTGATGGTCCCCCTCTACTCTGCCCTTGTGGATTCCCACTTGCAGTACTGCGTCCAGATCTGGGACCCCCCAGCACAGGAAGGATGTTGATCTGTTTGAACAAGTCCAGAGGAGGGCCATAAAGATGATCAAGGGGTTGGAGCACCTCTCTTACTAAGAATGGCTGAGAGAGTCTCATTGTGACTTTTCAGAAGGGACTTATAAAAAAGATGGAGAGCAACATTTTGCTCAATCAGATAATGATAAGAAGAGGGGGAATGTTTTTAAACTAAAAGAGGGGAGATTTAGATTAGATGTTAGGAGGAAATTCTTCACTCAGAGGGTGGTGAGGCACTGGAACAGGTTGCCCAGAGAGGCTGTGGATGCCCCATTGCTGGAGGTATTCAAGATCAGGTTAGATAAGGCCCTGGGAAACCTGACTTAGTAGGTGGCATCCTTGCCTATGGCAGGGGTGTTGGAACTGCATCATCTTTAAGGTCCCTTCCAACCTGAGCCATTCTATGATTGTATGATAAGATCTAGGTTGCTCTGA
Source organism: Oxyura jamaicensis (assembly GCF_011077185.1). Lineage (NCBI taxonomy): Eukaryota > Metazoa > Chordata > Aves > Anseriformes > Anatidae > Oxyura > Oxyura jamaicensis. Next base: position 99,327,724 of record NC_048894.1, on the reverse strand, counting down.
AGTAATTCTCCACACTTCAAATAACCTTTTTCTCTTTTCTGATGCAGTTATCAATGATTTGACTCACTGTTTTGGTAAGCAGCATCTCCTTCTTCCTCAAATCTAAAAACAGATTTTCTTTGTTATTTTAAATTTTCCTTTTACTGTAGAGAAAATCATAATATATATATATATATATATATATATTTGATATGCGTGGTTTGTTTGGTTTTTATCAGTGTACTGGGTCTGGCTGGGATGTTAACTTTCCCTGCAGCAGCCCAGCTGCCACCAGCCTGCTGTGCTCTGCACTTGTAGCTAGAACAGCAGTGGTATCACACTGGTGTTGTGTCTGCTCCTGAGAAGTGCTGGCACAGCATCAGGACTCTCTCTAACCCTCCTAGGGGGTGGGCAAAAAAGTGAGAAAGAAACATCACCAGAGCAGCTGACCTAAACCAACCAAAGGGATATTCCATACCATATGATGTCACACTCAGCAATAAAAGGTGGAAAAAGGAAGAAGAGTGGTGTTAACTGCCTAGCATGGTAAAACCACCACAATCAGTAGCTTCACTGAATATGCATTTGTTCTTCAGTTTGATGATGGAGAAGAGTCAGTGATATGTATTATAAAGTTAGCTCTGCTCCATGCTGCAGTTACTGAAAATAGTAGGTTATGCTGAAGCATAAAAACTCGCTTGCCCGAATGATGTATTTTCTTCCTTATTGCAAATCACAGCTGAGATGTGGATAAAATAGCTTTATTAAGATACATTGGCTATGACATACCCACAATTAAGATGCTTTCCGGTGTAAGTTCTCTGCTTCTTAAGGTATACAATATTTCTCCATGTTTCTTCTGCTTAATATATAGTAAGTTATGTTTCTCTATTCAAGACATCAAAACTATTCTCACATATATCTTCAAACATGAGATCTTAGACAGGAACACATAAGAATACAGCACTAAAATAAGATCAGAAATGGTTTCAAGAGAAAAATGGTCTCAGAGATATTCATGTAACACTAACTGTGCAGCTGTTTTTACTCTCGCTTTCTATACTGTGATTATTTAAGCTTCTTATATACCATTACATGTATAGTGCTCTGAATTAAACATGATAATCCTCACTGTGTTATCTAGAGAATGGCTGTGTTGCAGCTATCCTATCTCACTAATACTATTTGTCATAATGCGTTCATCTTTTAAGATACTGAATAATTTAATTTGTGCACAGAGCTTAAGCTACTTGTTTAAAGCATAGTTAGAAGTGCCTGACTCCACAAGAATTTCTGTTGTCCAATAATCATTTCACTGAACAATTAATTTAACTAGCATTTCCAAAGATTTCCAACAAAAGGTCTTGAATGAAGAGATGCATGCTTTGTATCTTGCCTAGCCTACATGCATTTGTTCACTTTTTTTCCATGTACATGCCTCCTATTTTAGGTATTTCCCAGCAATTTTCTTACTATTGCATCTGAGGTGTGGACTGATGTACTTCTCCTATCCCATTCCTGTGATGATCTGATGCTTCACATGGCACCCCAACACATCCTTCTGCCTTACACTCCTGACAGTCATGCTAATTTATACCAGTTACTTTTCAATTTACCTCTTAGCTACTTATTCCCATTGGAGCCTGGCAATGAGAGCCTCAGACTGGGGTACACCATCACACCTATCAGGTATGAGATTACAGGAATTCCAGAAGTTGCTTGATTTGATTTTGTAACTCTGAGGTAGTACTATATCTCTTTAGATAACTCTATACTATAGAGTAGTCATAATGCGTTCATAATGGTAGTACTATATCTCTTTAGATAACTATATCTCTTTAGAAAACAACAAAACCAACAATAATAATAAACTTAATTGTATTGTGAGATTCTGTCTCCCTTTCTGTCAATCTCTACCGTGGCTCCATGAGGTGTGGCCCTGCTGCAGGAAAGGTGAATACAAATCACACAGAATCACTGCTCTCCTGAAAGCTTTCTGGTTCCTGTTGCAGATTATTTTTATTTTTTATTTGGCATTAGTAACAAAATCCTGAGTATCATTACCTTACTTAGACCTCCAATGAGGTCTCACCAATGGTGATTCATATTAATCCCGATTGACCACATAAAAATCTGAGTATTCAGGGAGATATTCTGATCACTGCTTAATCATTGTCAGTGGGGATACTGGGTTCTCATTTTTCTCCTTTGATCTGTCACTTTACAACAGAAATTTTAGTTCTGGCTTAAATGCATAGTCCTGAACAAGGAATACTCGATTCATTACTGAAATTCTCAAGGTCACTCAGTTTATTCTTAACGGTAAGGCTTTCTGTATTATGATCTTCTGCAAATTTCACCAGAACACTCTATTTTTTGTGTTGAGGTCATTAATTAGAATGTTTCAAAATATCAGTATTGAGATATTTTATTTTTGGAGATCCTGAAGAATGTTTTTCCTACTTATTTTTCCTTTTGGTGTAACTAAATGTGATCTGTTCTTTAGCCAGATTCTTGTCCAATTTACATTTCTGGTAATAAATTATTTCATGACATTGAAACGGATGAGTTTTACTACATTCATTTTCTCATAAAGAAAATAATAATAATAATAATAATAATATAATAATAATAATAAAAGAATCTATGTATTTCCTGGGTGAATTATCTGTGTTCTCATTTTCAATACCTTGATACCAGAATATCAAGATTTTTATTTGTTCAATAGGAATTGTATATAAATCACCAGATTTTTTTTTTGTGGTTCCATCATATTAAAAATTTTTTTTTTTTCTTTTTTCTTTTGCAAGCACCATTTTTTAGCTTGAACATTAAAGTATCCATTTTTTATATCATAGTTACTAATGTCTTATATTTTCACATTTTGCTATGTGACCCATCAGACATAAATAAATAAATAAGTCATGAAGAGAATTGACAATAGAAAAACTTTGAAAGGATGTGTGGTTAAGGAATATAAATAAGTTTCAGAAGGGAGGAAGAGAGAGGAGTGAATAGTTTGCTGACATTCAACTAAACTATAATCATTCTTTTTCCAAAGAGGTAATTGCTATTTACAGGAGTTCTAGGTCATGACACCATCTTGCACCCAACTTAGAAGAAGTACCTGAACAATACAGCACACCATGAGACCTGAGCTGTGAATGAGCAAATCTTCAGGCTTCCTAAAGTGCACTGCATCATTAAAAATAAATCAAAGCCTGTAAAAGTTGACATACTGTAGCTGTTTTTCTCACCCCACCTGCTTTAATTTGACATATTTTCAGAGGAAAGTCACCATTTATTTCATATCTAGACTTGTCAAATCCTTTTCCTTCACTTAATACCAGTGGAGCCAAGATTCTTATCATGGCTTACTGAAAATCTGTAACGAGCAGACAACTGATTGTATATAATAATTAAGTGGGGGGAAAATAAAGAATATAACTGAGTAAATATTAAATCAGGAAAAAAAAAAATCACCATTCAAAGCATTAGAATTCCATGTTTAATGGGAAATTAAAAGTAATTGATAATTTTCAAAATATAAATCTAACAGCATTATCAGTGAAAGCTTTGTAAAATCTTGCAGTGTCACAAACGGCAAATATCTGAAAATAACCCATCACCTAATTCTGGTGTGCAGTAAACATTCCTGTAACAGGTAAAGGAGGTTCAAGAAGCAGGGAAACACAGTTCTATCATCTGAGGGAAAGAGGAGTAACTACTTTTGACAGCTAACTGCATTCAAGCCTTCTGTATGGCAGCAAAATGATAGCTGCTTAGGAATGGATGGCTCTCAGACTTTGGTCAGCAAATCCATCATGAGCCTAGTAGAAAAAGTCTGTCAGGGAAAATAAAAATTATTATTATTATTATTATTATGTGAGAAAAATATATATATATGGGTTTTGAAAACTACTGTATTGGGTTTACTTCATAAAATTTTGGTAGCAGGGGCACTGCAGCAGTGGCCTCTGTGAGGAGTCCAGCAGCTGCCTCCTGTCAGATAAGAGCCAGCTCCAGCCAGATCCAAAAAGGGACTCACTACTGGCCAGAGCCAAGGCAGAGAAACACTGATTGGGCCTCTGGGAGAGCAGATTTTAGAAAGGGGGAAAAAAAAACCCTGCTGCACCACAGCAGCTGGGAGAATGAAGAGTGAGAAACAGCCCTGCAGCCCCTAAGCAGGAGGGCAGGAGGTGCGCCAGGTACACAGCAGCAGTTCCCCTGCGGCCTGTGAAGAGGCCCGGGGTGGAGCAGGCTGTCCCCCTGCAGCCCATGGGTCCCACATGGAGCAGATCTCCACACTGCAGCCCATGTAGGAGCCCCCAGTGGAGCAGGTGGATGTGGCCTGGAGGAGGCTGCAGCCCGTGGAGAGCCCCCGCAGGAGCAGGCCCCCGGGGCCAGAGCTGCAGCCTGTGGAGAGGAGCCCACACAGGAGCAGGTGATCTGCCACACATGGGGGACCCCTTCTGGAGCAATCTGTTCCCAAAGGATTGACGTCATGGTACAGACCCATTATTGGAGCAGTTCTTGAAGTTCTGCTGTCTCTGGGAAGCCCACTTAGGATCAGTTCAGGAAGAATGGTGTCGTGTGGAGGTACCCCACACTGGAACAAGGGAAGAGAGTGTGAAAGAAGGAGCAGAAGAGAAAAAGTGTTACGGACTGACCACAATCCCCAGTCCCCAGTCCCCCTTGTCACACAGGGGAAGAAGTTAGAAGTGGGAGGATGAGGGGAAGGTGTTTTATTATTATTATTATTATTATTATTATTATTTTGCTTTCAGTTTCTCACTGTTAAAGTCTGTTAGTGATAGGCAATAAATTATATTAGTCAATCTATGCTGCGTCTATTTTGCCCATGACAGTAAAAAGTGAGTGATCTCCTTGTCCTTATACCCTTGAGCCCCTCTTTTCCATCATATTTTCCTTCCCTCTTCCTTTGAGGAGCGGGATTGAAAGCAGTGTGGTGTTTAGTTGTCCATCAGGGTGAAACCGTTACAAAAGCTTAGCTGAAAAATGCCTAACCATGCTTCAAAACAGGTTCTATTTTCATGTTCAAACAGTAGTTTTTCAACAATATGAAAATATTACATTTAGATGCACTTTAAGAACATTGGAAGGATGACTTTTTCCTAATATAGCCTCTTTTATTATTATTATTATTATTATTTTTTAAGCAATTAAAAATGATAGATTCTGAATAACTTTCAGAGAAACAACCTGAAGGAAAACAGAAAATAAGCAACATAAATCTGTCTCCTGAAAACATTTTTTTTTTTTTAATAAAATCCTAAATAATCAAACTATTGTTCATAAGGAAAAAATGCTAATTCAGATTAAATATATGTGGAACTGTCGGCTCAACCCATGACACTGCTGTGCTTGAGAAATGGAATCTTGAAGAAATTGGTCAACAAATTAGGTTTTATATTAACTCAGTGTCTACAAAATATATTATTACTGTATGATTTTGACTTTGGTGAAGGTTTAGTCTCAAGCAGATCCAAGTCTCCCTTGTTACTAAATATTTTCATTGTTTTAATAAATTATCACTGAGACAAAGTTGAAGAGAGGAACTACTACTTGGCGAGGGCGAAATCCCATGGAGCTATGTGAAACCCATCTGCTCTGTTCAGCCTGCATTCACTGTAGAAAACAGTGAATTAGAACTAGAAATTTTTATGGACCTCACTGTGTAGGAAAGCTGCAGGTTTCTAACCATGCTGCAAGTCTCCATTACTACAACCAAAACCTTCAAATCTACATGCTATGAATGACTTGATTGCCATGACTACCTTTGATCTGAAACCACTGCTTTTATAACAGAGAGGACTGATTCATGAAGGACTCCATAACTATATAAGACAGTTTAATAACATGAAATAAGCTCAACTAGAAAAGAGGGAGCAGGTGCCTAGCTCTGTCAAGATACAGACACAGCTAGCTTCTTCCTTTGACATGTATTAAACATAATGGCACCAACAAGGACTGCCAGGGTTGAGCAACTCACATATGAAGAAACTGACTCTCATAATACATTTTAGGAAGAACAGAGGAAACAGACATGGGGAGTACAAAGCTGTAACAACTACTGAACTGCAAATTTGCTTTATAGGATTGTACTAGAACTGTGGCTACAGAATATGCAACTACATCAGACTGGTTGCCACAATACAGCTTTATTATAGCCACTAGAAACATCCTGATCACGGTAAGTATGGTCAGAACTAAGATCTGCTTACTTGTAAAAATCATGCCAACAAAACTCCAACTAGCACTTTACTATCTTCCAGCAATATACTCATATTCTGTGTGGCCTCAATCCAGTAGTACACAGCAATAAATATGCATGCTAGATAGAAGATAGATATTTTGGCTTTCCCCAAACACATCAACTGAAATTGCCTGTGAGAAAATTAAAGATGTGACAGGAAAAAAAATGTAATTAAGCTTACTCAGGTGTATTTGCATGTAGTCTGAATGAACAATAGGACAGTGATAGTGCCAATCATTTTACATGGAACTATGGAATGAACAGTAGAAGAATCACATACTCATTAAAAATACATTAAATCTATACCTCAACGTTTTGAAAAAGAAAGCAAAACACTCCCAGCAAAACTGCTCCTTTCAGAATTTTAAAGCTAAAATAAGTGTAAAGAAAAGAAACAATTAGATGGAAATACTTTTTTTTTAACTTTTTTTTTTTTTAAAGTAACATAATAGGTTATGTGAATTTTATGCAAAATATTCAGCACCTATTTTTTTTTTTTTTGAAATGAATTGCGAGTTTAATACAAATGATACAGGAATTTTATCCACTCCTATTCAGTAGAGACAACTTAGTCATAACTCATAATAATTTCAAATGTTTTAATTGAAAATCAGACAATTAATCTTCTGTGACTGTAAGTGTAATAGTCTCATTAAGGTTAATAAAAAGTAACAATATATATATATATTCTTTATTAGTTTTATACTAATTTGATCCCAAAGTAGTGTTTTCTTTTCTTTTTTTTTTTTAAAAAAAAAATTTTGCCCACTCATCCACATTGTCTACATAAAAAGTCCAGTGTCATTACTAAATTCACAAATTAATATAGCAGCAAAACAGCTAGAAATGTCTCATCAAATATTTTTGTCATCTTTAATATCAGAATTAAAACAATGTATTTTGGATTTTAAATAAGCTAATATAGTTGATAATTCTATTAATTGTACACCTGCAATTTAAGTTTCTCTGTGCAAACCATAGCAGTTTCTTGAAAACAAGATGAATTATTCAGAGTTCCTAATGAATTCAAAACCACAAATCATGTTTCAGGGCTTTCAAACTCGCAGTATGATGGCTAAGAAGCTTGCTGTAGGTGTTAATTAATGGCAGCATAAATTGTTAATTAGCAAGTGTTAAAATGGTAACAAATTAATTCTGAATAGAGTCAGGCTTTGCTTAGGTATAAAGTGACTGGCATATCTTCTAGACAACTTGTTTGGTTTTTTTTGTTTTTTTTTTGAAGTTGCTCTCTTGTGCAGAATCAGAATACAGTCATGGCCACTGATCTTATTTGGCTCAATCTGGGCATTTACTCCTCTTCTGGAAAGACAAAAGAGTCAGGCAATCCATTTCAATATTCTAATTCTTGTGAAAAGACCACATAAGATATTACAACAGAAAGCTAAACAGCAGCAGTGGACTGGGAACACATAAGGAAGCCATTCATCCCCCAACAATGTCAGCATTTTCCAAATCTCTTTAGGTCTGAGTCTGAGAAGGAGTAAGGTTTAGGGCTCAGGTGGAAAATTTATCTATACCAAGAATTTTCTTCCTTTCAGATGTCCTGAATCACTTGAGTGTAATACCCAGGCTGCATAATAGGTTATGCATACATCATACATCATACATACACATACATCACTTTATTTTTAGAGTGCCACTGGGTGCTGAATAAACCTTACAAAGAAATCTTCTGTTAGAACAAAAAACTTAATGACAGCATGATGACTTTACCAACAATAACTATATAGATACATATTATCCAAACAAAATTACAATATAAAGAGGCAGGGATACTTGAAGTATCATCACACTTAAAGTGATATATGCAATTATGATTTCTTAAAAGGATGCTAGGTTATGAAATACAAGGAAGTTCAGTAACAAACTTGGTGTTCAGTTGAATACTAAAATTGTTTCCTTTCAGTAACAAGACTAGCATTCATTTCACAGCAATTTAATCCTTAGAAATTGCAAGGATGAACACATTTTACTTCAGAAATAATCACCAACCTTTATTTATGTTTCAGACTTTGAGATTCTAAAGTGAATCATAAATATTTCATGCAGGTATTGTTCTATGGTACCCATCTGGAAGAAGAGTATTTTCTCCTTAGTTGATTAAAACTTTATTGACCTTACTGTCTGTCAGGTTCTGCTAAGGGGATTTTTGCCAAGCAAATTTTTAATATTGTGCTTGCCAAAATGCATCAACAGATTCTGTAAAGGGTAATCGTAAAACCATGGGGAACATTTAATATTACAGCGAAGAACATGGCATTTACATTTTAACTTTTGCTTACTTTCAGATTTTCTGCAGTTACAATGGGAAAATGAAATGCAGACAACACAAACATCCTTGCATAAAATGATGAAATGCCATAAGGTTGATAATTAGGGATGTCATTGCCTGACTGACAGTAATTCTAAAGTGAATTTCCTTATTAATAACTAATAGTTTATGACAAAAAACTTCCTATGATTTTTTATTTTATTTTTTTTTTTTTTCCTCTGACAGATGAATAATTTTTGGAAACACTGTACAATAGGTTTTTGAACAACCTGAGCCCTGAGGTCAGTGAGAACTTCTGAGAAGGAGCTTAAGGACCTTTTCTCAACAGGAAGCACAAAGGTTTGACTACTAGGTTGCTCTGCAGGCAAGAGAGAGCAGAGGTTCATGCCTGGCGAGACCCTGCAGCATCTCTATGTATGTATGAAATCCCTCTAAAGAGAGGGCAGCAAAGCCACTTGTAATTGGAGGCAAGGCAGAATGCAGTAGAAACAGAAAACTTTGTTCCACAGTAAAAAGCATTTTAAGTTAAATTAAAACTTCTGACTGTATTCTTCAGTTGTACTTAAACTTTTTTTTTTTTTTTTTTTTTTTTTTCAGAGAGAAATTAAGGTGTTAACAACTAATTGTGAGACGCAAAGTCAGTATTTGTACCCTAGTATGTATTTATATTGAGGTCTATCAGCATATTATATCTGCTTTCATTCTCTTGACCCCTTCAAACCCCCAGGGCTCCTTCAGCCTATATGAGTTCCACTCTGCTCTTTATAGGGTATAAATTTGATGCTACCCATATGTCTAGTCTTTGTCCACTCAACCTAAAAATAGTTATCTTTAGAGCAAGGGTGACCTGGAAAGTCCTGATATTGTCCAGCGTATCACAGTTGGGACTGGGAACTAGTTGGGATGGCTTAATACAGAGAGAAATGCCATGGAGAATTTAGAAAAAAGCAGCTAGTCTGAGGGTGCAGCTGAACTCCTGAACTCCAACATAAGTAGTGTTCAAAAATAAATAAATGAATAAAGTATTTTATTTTGTTTTTTTTTAAAGAGAAATCTTATAGTATCCATTCTTTTCAAATAATAGGCTTCCAGGAAGGGAAAGAAAAGAGAGGGGTGGGGTGTTAGTATTTTTTTTTTTTTCTTCTAGATAAAAAAGCATCAAAGTCAAAAGAGTTCACAAATGGATGTAAAAGAGATATCACCACAGGAAAAAAAAAAAAAAAAAAAAAAAAAAAAAAAAAAAAAAGATACATTACTGTTTAAATGTAATGTTTAGAATTTATGAATATTATTAAGGAGAAAACAAGTCTTTGCTGAACTGTCTGCCTGGTTAACCTGCAAAGTACTTTTACTCCCCAACATCATCAACAGTACCAATTTCCAGCATTTCTTCTCTTCGAGGGCTCATTTATCTTCCTTTACACCTCTCTTGGTGATACTTTTCACCTAAGTGCTATACAAATACAACACCATAACAATTTTCATCCACAAGACAAGAGTTACCCTCGAGAGAGAGAAAAGAGGAAATGCAGGTACACAATAGGGCAATATTACCCAACACAATAGGGAATCCTCATGTAGTATCACCAATTGTTACAATATTGTGGAGGCCATCCAGAAGTAGCTCTAATTTGACTCAGCACAGAACAAGTATTTACTTAGCTTTCGGGGCAGTTGCTGAATTGTGAATTGTACTGATGACAATGCACAGCCCATGTGTTTTAAACACAAATGCATGGGCAAATGCATGCTCTTCATTGTAGCCACAGCAGCAACTGTACTTTACACATGAAAGTTACATACTTGGACTAGCAGAAAAAAAAAAAAAAAGTAAACATTTGGTCCACTGCATGTGTTATTTAAAGACAAAGACAAAGTTTTATTTATTTATTTATCTTCTATAGCATTATTCAATATTCCACAAGGCAGAGCTTCTTTTTTTTTTTTTTTTTTTTTTTTTTTTTTTTTTTTTTTTTTTTTTT
>NC_048894.1:99308425-99317183 GCF_011077185.1 Oxyura jamaicensis | reverse complement strand
TTTTTTTTTTTTTTTTTTTTTTTTTTTTTTTTTTTTTTTTTTTTTTTTTCAGGCTGCACTCTCCTTTATTTGCTTACAACTGTTTCATTGACAGTCAGGAGGAGGGTCATCCCTGTTTCCAGACCATGCTACCTGAGGGATTTGACAAATGGGAACTATAGTGAATTAGAGAGGACAATGTGGAAAAAAAGCACAGTAAAATAGCTGGGAAAAAAATAGTTTAGTTGGACTAGCAACAGCTTCTGTCTTGTGAAAGGCCAATAATACCTCACCTGAGGTTTCTGTTCAAAAATCACTTGCCCATATGCAGTCTGTTACCACATCTGTTCAGAAAAAAAAAATAGGTCACAGATATGTAAATAAGGAAATTAAAGTAATATAATAATCAACACTGCATCCATAATTTCTGACCCAAATAAGATGGTGACCTCTAGAGATGTTAAATCTGCTGTTAAATGGCAGAGATCCAGCAGTAGAAATAATGATATTTGTATGAACCACCTAAAAAAAAAAAAAAAGTGACAAACATGTCACAAAAAATATTTATATATACAGATGTGACACAATATCTAGTTTAGGTGACCTGTTTTATTTTGTGCAGCAGCAATGATTACTGCTATTCCTACATTATATTTACACCACTGTTCTGTTTTCTATAACACCACTCTGCAGTTATAATGACACAGGAATCACTAGCACAGCTGCAGCTGATATACCCAAAGCCGGGATCATACCTTCTAATTACAGAGTAGGTTCTTACTTACGTGTGATTAGATTTGAGCCCAAAAATTCACAACTTATATCAAAATTTAGGTGACCTACTTAAGCTCTGTGCTGATTTCTCCGTATTCCCCGTCGGAATCCTTCTCAGAGTACTCAAGGAGACAGTGGTAACTGTAAGATTTACTATATGAAAGACAAAATTCTGAATTAGATGCTTTTTGCTGCTTCCTATAAACTGTTGGGAAGCTTTGCTTATGTTTTGTAAGTTCCCTCAATCAATCTCATACCATAAGCTGAGTTTACAATGACTCAACCTTAGTGGACTTGAGACTAATACATGTGTAACTATTTGTGTCATGATAAAACATTATTTCTGCATTACACTTTGTCAGCATCCCTTGGGATGCCTTTAATCTAATTCAAACACACAAACTGCTATTCTGAATTAGAACTTTATTCCAACTATACTGAAAAGGTTTTATTTCAGCTTTTTTTTTTTTTTTTTTTTTTTTTTTTTTTAATAGAATTGCCTAAGAACACTAGCATTGGAAAGAGGATCCATATTTGCTAGGTATGCTATTGCAAAATTCTAATGGAGAGTGGAGGCTAACAGGGGACTGACTACTGGGGCCTGAATGAAGTCACACCACCACTGAGTGCTGCAGTGCCGGACATACTAGAACTTCAATATGAACTAGAGTCAAAGGCAGTCAAGTGGTATGCCACAACTGAAATTGCTAATGCATTTTTCTCCATCCCCCTGGCAGTGGCATGCAGGCCACAGTTTGCTTTCACTTGGAGGGGCATTCAAGACACTTGGAATCGACTGCCAAAGGGGTGGAAACAGCCTTACTCTTTGCCATGGACTAATCCAGACGACACTGGAAGAGGGGGATGCTACTGAACTCCTGCAGTACATTGATGACATCATTGTGTGGGGTAACACAGCAGGAGTTTTTGAGAAAGGGAAGAAAATAATCCAAATTCTCCTGAAAGCTTGTTTTGCTATTAAACAGAGTAAGGTCAAGGACCCCACACAGGAAATACAGTTCTTGGGGATAAAATAGCAGGATGGATGTCGCCACATTCCAATTGATGTGATCAACAAAAAAACCTACTGTGCCTCCGCCAACTAGCAAAAAAATCCACAAGCTTTCCTAGGCCTTGTGGGATTCTGGAGAATGCATGTTCCAGGCTATAGCCAACTTGTGAGTCCTCTATATCGAGTGACTCAAAAGAGGAATGGAGTGGGGCCCCAAGCAACAACAGGCTTTTGAACAAATCAGACGAGATTTGAACAAAACAGACAAGATTGCCTGTGCAATAATGCTTGGGCTTGTCCATACCAGACAAGCTGTGCAAAACTTACTTTACGTTGCAGCTGGGGATCATGGCCTCATCTAGAGCCCCTGTCAGAAAAGCCCAGGAGAAACTCGAAACTCGAGTTCGACCTTTGGGGTTCTGGAGCCAGGGCTATTGAGGATCAGAAGCCAATCACACCTCAGCTTAAAAGGAGATACTAACAGCATAGGGATGGGGGAAGGGGGCGGGGGGGGGAAGGGGAGGTTGAGCAGCTTCCAAAGTTGTTGGTACAGAAGCACAACTCCTCTTGGCCCCACAGCTACCTGTGTTACATTGGATGTTCAAAGGGAAAATCCCCACTATACACCATGCAACTAATGCTACTTGGAGTAAGTGTGTAGCGTTAATTATGCAGCAGGCTTGAATGGGGAAACCCAACCACCCAGGAATCCTGGAAGAGATCATGGACTGGCCGGAAGGCAGGGATTTTGGTGTACCAACAGAAGAGGTAACTCGTGCTGAAGAGGCACCACCATACAATGAGTTGCCAGAAGACAGAAAGCAGTATGTGTTGTTCACTGACAGATGGGATCTCCCCTGGTGATGGCATCTTCCCTGACATCCCCTCTCTCTTAGGCCAATTTATATTATTTTCTATCTTTTAGGTGGAGCAAGAGTGACTCTAGTCAAGCATATCTTATTTATGATTGGTGAAAAGTTTTCCCATCTCTGTTTAAAGTAATAGGCTCCGAGAAATTCAGAGGGTGTGCTCAGTGCAGGGTGGTCGCACCTTGGAGGTGGGTAGCTTTTGGGATGGAGGTGTGTTTTGGTTATAATGATATTATAATGAGTAAAAGTACACTAGAGTACAACATTGTGTCAAAAACATGACCGGTCATTGGCTCAGGGTAGCAAAAGTGCAGCTTATTGGTCTCAGTGTGCCCAAGAACAATCAAGTCCTCACCTGGTCACAGAGCCTAGCCATGGTGTCTCCACCCTACACTCTGTTCTGTTCCTTAGAATCTGCATACCAGGTTCCCCTAGTGCGATAGCATCTAAGGTTGGAAACCTAGGAAATGTTCAGGTAATGCAGCTACACCATACCCTGAAAGCCTCTTCAATGCTATACATTTTCTTTAAAATGTGAATATTAGTTTTATTTTCCTAGTTACTTTAGGCAATTACAGCACACCCTAAAAATTTCTGAAAGAGAAAAATGGCCAGTACTCTATCTTTACACTGACTCATGGATGGTACTCCCTCCTTCCAGAAGGTGGGTGTGGGCAAGAGATGGGAAGGGAACATCACCAGGTGACCTAAATTTACCAAAGGGATATTCCATGCCATATGATGTCACACTCAGCAATAAAAGATGGGGAAGGGGAAGGAGAGGCATGGCTTTCATTGTGGAAGTGACTGTTCTCCCGAACTATTGCTACACATATTGAGGCTCTGCTTCCCAGGGCTTGGCTGAACAATGCTCCCTGATGGGAGGTAGAGAGTAACTGCTTTTCTCTCTGTGTGTTTCCATGCAGCCTTTGCCTTTTTTTTTTTTTTTTTTCCTCTCTCTTTTTTTTTTTTTTTTTCCCCATCTTTCTTTTCCCTTTGATTAAATCCTTATCTCAAACCTTGAGCCCTTTGTGTCAAGTTCCCCACCCCCCCTTTCCCTTTGAGGAGGGAGAGTGAAAGAGCAGCTGTGATGGAACTCGTCTGCCCACCCGAGTAAAACCACCACAGCTATTAATCTGGAAAGTTTGTACTTAAAGTGAAAACAATAAGGGAATACAAGGAAACAGTGACACAATATTGGCAACATGACAGGTAGTGGACTCTAGCAAAATAGCAGCCTAAGCACGAATTTTATTCAACTAATTTTTAAAAGATTTAAGCAAGCAAACAAACAAACAACAAGTTTTATTTAAAGTATATTACTGGAAAAGGACAACATACTATAGTAGTGATAGTTTTAGGGACTTCTTACCATGTGCAAAACTGGTAAACTTGAAATACAAAATTTTGGTATCCTGGATCTAACTTTGAGATGAAAAAGAATCACCCAAGTTTGGAAGGACCTCAGGTGACCAACTGCCTGATAAGAGTCCCCAGGTCACTAAGGTCTTATTTGATTGGGTATCAAGGAACTTCAAAGACAGAGATTGTACAACCTCTCTGAACACCTGTTCCAGATCTTCACAGTCCTGATAGTGATTTTATCTGCCCACCACCACCCCCTCGTGTTAGAACATCTCGTTTCAATTTTTCTCCATTGCTTCTCTTTCTTCTGTTTCACACCTCAGTAAAGAGCCAAGAACTGCTTTCTCAGTAATCTCCTCTTACATATTCATAGAATCACAGAATGTCTTGGGTTGGAAGGGTCCTTAATGATCATTTAGTTCCAGCCCCCTTGCCATGGACAAGGATGCCGCTTACTAGATCATGTTGCCCAGCACTTTGTCCAACCTGGTTTTGAACACCTCCAGAGGCATCCACAACTCATCTGGGCAACATTCTCCAGTGCCTCACACCACTCCAAGTGAAGATTTTCCTCCTAACATTCAATCTAAATTTACCCTCTCAGTTTAAAACTATTCCCCCTTGTCCTATCAGAGCAGGACAATCCCATATTGGGAGGCTGTCATTAGGTGTCCTCAAGGCCACAAAACCAAGTTCTTCAGATCTACTCACAAATCAAATGCTTCAGCTCTGGAACCCTTCACTGAAACATTTTATTGTATTGGGAGACCCAGAACTGGATTCTAAATGTGGTCTAACAATTACAGAGTAAAGGGGAATAATAACTTCCCTTGGTATATTGACTGTACCCCTTTTCCCATGGCCCAGATTGCTGTTGGTCACCTTTGCTGGCAGAGCATAACTGGCTCATGTTCAGCATATTGCTAACCAGGACCCCCATCAGGGTTGTTCCCCAGCCAGTCAGATGGTCCACTTTGTATTACTAAGGGATTGCACCTTCCCAGGTGCAGGACATTGCATTAGCCCTTGCTGATTTTAATGAAGTTCCTGTTGGTCCATTACAGTAGCTGGTCTAGTGCCCTCTGGAAGGAAGCCCTGCCTTTGAGCATTATCAGTTGCATTTCCCAGTTTGATATCATTCGCAAACATGACAGTTGTTCATTCTGCCTCCTTCTCCAGACCACTTATAAAGAAATAAGGTTATAAAGGTTGGACTAGATGATCTTAGAGGTCTTCTTCTGATCTCAATGATTTTATGATTCTATGACATTAAATTAGATAGGTACCAAAACAAACCCTAGTGGAGCTCCAGTTCTAAATGACCTTCAGATGCAATATGATCATTAATTGCCAGCTATTCCCATTCATTTCCTTCTCTTTCAGTGTCCAGAAATAACTTGAAAGAAGACTTGCATTGTGACCTTACTGGGAACTTAATGAGAAATATCATGAAGTTCACAAAAAGAAAATACAAAGTCCTGTGCCTGCAAAGGATTAGGCTAAATAGAGATGAAAGAGCAAGAATCTTAGAGATATGTGGCAGAATTAAAACAAATAGTTGCAAGCAACCTGATCTAACTTTGAAATTAGCCTTGCAATGACAAATAAATTGGACCAGATCTCCAAAAATTCTCCCAAACTTAATTATTCTATGATTCTTTATTATGCAACAGACAAATAGAAACAAATTAAAGGTAAAAATAGAAAAAAAAATACTAAGTAAATTTCTAATAAATTTATTTCCCTGGTGGCATTATGAATGACACATCCAAGATGAACAGAAAGAGAAAAGTGTTTAAATAACTGTGTTTATGCTGAAATATCAATATATAAAGTAATTAAATCCATCCCCCAAGAAAAGTCATCATCAAGAAGGAATATATTAAGTTTGAAGAGATGTATATGTAGCTGTTAAGTAAGAGCATCTAAAAGGAAAATCTTTGACATATGTATATAATACACACACACACACACACACGTATATGGGTTATTTA
Organism: Oxyura jamaicensis; assembly: GCF_011077185.1. Classification (NCBI taxonomy): domain Eukaryota; kingdom Metazoa; phylum Chordata; class Aves; order Anseriformes; family Anatidae; genus Oxyura; species Oxyura jamaicensis. The sequence continues at coordinate 99,311,190 of NC_048894.1, read as the reverse complement.
CTATAGAATCTACTTTCTTATAAGAGATGAAACAGTAGTATGCTGTCAAGCATGATAGCCATTTGAGTTTGATTCCCCTCTGGCACAAGCTTTTCTTGAAACAGAGGAGGTAGGATCAATATGGTTGCTTGCTCCTATCATTCAGCTGATGCCTCAGCGAACATTACCCCACCATATGCTTCTACATTTCTCCCACTCCTGTGGTGTACTTGTGATATGTAGATATCTGGTCCAGATGAGATATTTATTCTGGGTTCAGTTTGCAAAATGATAAAATAATAATAATAATAATAATAATAATAATAATAATAACAGGACTATAAATCCAACACCATCGTCAAAGATCTTCAGTGTAAAAAGATCATCTGACTATACATTTATAATTCAAACTTGCAAGAACTGTTAGTTAACTCATTTATCTTCTTTCTTATTCTACAGTGTGCAAGTGAATCTTATTAAAATATTAATAAACACAGGTGAAAAATATAATGTGAATTACAATGTACATTTCACTTCTTTTTGTTATATGAAAGTATACATATATATTTAAAAAGTATAAAGTATGGGAAATTGTATGAAGCATGAAACCATGATGATGAAAGACCTAGGTTTCTCATCTGATTTCTAACCAGTCTGGCCCAATTTCTTACAAGGTAGGTAGACCTTCTTACAAGGTCTCTGTCGACCCAGTGTAATTCTGGAAAAATTTACCCAAGTACTGCATCTGCTGAAGCTACATTCCCTAATAAATTGCAAATGTTATGGATATATGCCTGGTACTGGGGAAAAAAGAGTGAAACCTTAAATTCTTGACAAATTAGCAGATGATTTTGAAAAAAGGAAAATTCTAAAATCTCCTATGGAGAAAACAAACAAACAAACAACAAAGTTATTTTACTATTTATTTAATAGCAAACTAGAAATAAAACACTGACAGAATAACAATAGGGAAAGTTCTCCAGTATAAGAAAATACTTTTTCTCTATCTTTTCAAGTATAACTGCACAGATATTTTTTTTTCCTTTTTTTTTTTTTTTTTAATCTATAAATTCTCATTTCAAACTCCTTCCATCTATTCCATCTATAATTTTTAGCATGAAATTTTTAGCATATATAATTTTTAGCACAAAATTTCTAATCAAGCAAGTGGATATTTGGGTTTCTCTTTGACCATCATGTCAGTCTAGTACTTGCCCGTTACAGATGACAACACCTGTTACCCTTTGCTGTTTTGATTTAACATGGAAAAAAAAAAAAAAAAAAAAAAAAAAAAAAAACTAGATGTTATTGGGGAAAAATGAGCCTTTCAATAAGTTATTGCATTTTATATGCCTCTGGCTATGTTTACTAGATCTTAGTAAGTTAACTAAGACAGCTTAACTCACTTTAACTCCAGGAAAATACCTTCATATACTTTACATCCCCGCAGTCAAGAGTTTCCAAGACCATTGGGAACTCCCATGATACACCAGCTCCCAGGTTTGAAGATTTTCCCAGCCATACTGTTTTCTCATGCAAGTCAATGCCCAAACACAAATATATGAAACTCTTCTACTATCAAAATGGTCAGGCATATTGTATGACAAACTCACACCAGATGAAAGTTTAGCCTGTGTGAAAACTGACAGCTTAGTCAAGTCAAGTGCAGGTATACAGAGCTCCTTCTTATTCCCCATATGGCCCCATCCCTTGAAGTGTTCAAGGTCAGGTTGGATTGGGCTTTGAGCAACCTTGTCTAGTGGAAGGTGTCACTGGCTGTGGCAAGGGGCTTGGAATTAGATGATCTTTAAGATCCTTTCCAATGCAAACTATTCTATAGTTCCATGATATTCCAGAAGTGTTTTCATCACATAGAGGAAAACATGCAGGGTGGGGTTCACACACCTAAAATGTGCATTTAGCACAATCTTTGCAGACTTGTGGCAGCATATACAACATGGGATATGTTGACTTAGATCTGAGTTGAGGAGGGACAGCAGGAGGCTATCCAGAGTGCAAGGAGACTTCTAAAGTATTTCAAAGGTTACACACACAAGTTGCACTTCTGTTGTCATGAAAGAGTTTGGAAAGGACCATTCAGTATTTAAGGACATATATAAATAAAAGCTTTTGTTTAGCATAAATGTGATAGTGGGATATGAAATGCCTTTCAACAAATAATATATATTTCAGTGGCTCTTATTTTTTTCAAAAACCTTGTACCCAGTATTTCTCTCAGCTCATCTAACTCTGTTTTATTCTTCAAATCCAGTTTCTTCATCTTTGGATTCACAGAGCTTTCTATCTCCTTTCATCTTTGAAACTGTTGTCTAGTCCTAAAATGAAAATTAATTCTCTTCCCAGTCCTAGTACAGTATACATCACTGTAAAACCTCCTTAACTGCAAAAAATAAATGAGCAGTGTACTGCAGCAAATTCACCTTTAACAATGTGTTCCTGAGCCTAGAAAGGTCTGAACATCTCTGTTTGCCTCTTGCATATGTTTTTCATAGCACTCTTCAGCATGTAATGTTCACTGTGCTGCTACAATACTACTGTTTCCCTTTGTAACAAGAATTTCTTTATTGCATTTGCAGAACTATTACCAAGTAATCCTATGTGTTCATATGGCATTTTCTTTTCTTTTCCTTTCTTTTCCTTTCTTTTCTTTTCTTTTCTTTTCTTTTCTTTTCTTTTCTTTTCTTTTCTTTTCTTTTCTTTCTTCTCTTCTCTTCTCTTCTCTTCTCTTCTCTTCTCTTCTCTTCTCTTCTCTTCTCTTCTCTTCT
>NC_048894.1:99293675-99308325 GCF_011077185.1 Oxyura jamaicensis | reverse complement strand
TCTTCTCTTCTCTTCTCTTCTCTTCTCTTCTCTTCTCTTCTCTTCTCTTCTCTTCTCTTCTCTTCTCTTCTCTTCTCTTCTCTTCTCTTCTCTTCTCTTTTTCTTTCAGAGAAAGAGAGGAAGAAAGAAGGGGAGAGAGAGGCTGGAATAGTGCTTAACAGGGAAAGTTTTACACATGAAAGCATTGAATCTGTACTACAGCAGATTCACAATCCATTGTAGTCTGAGGACATAATAAAAGTATTTTATCCTTTTTGAGCTCAGTGGTTAGTTTCTGTTAAAAGACTGGATTACTTCAGGATGAATTCTGCTCTGAAAACTAATATAATCAGCTGTTATTCTGTCTTGTGAGACACAGATTTGGGCGATTGAGCTTTAACATGAATACAGCTGTGCTGAGTCAGACTAAGGTCCACCTACCAACATACCTCATCTCCAAGAATATATACATTACATATATATATATATATAAATAAATAATAATAATAAAAAAGGCAGACATTCTGTGACACTTTACTCTTACAGTTCCTCTGAAGTAACAACAACGTGTTGCTTAAGGGCTTTGACTCCTGGGTTTTATTTTTGTGTTTGTTAGCACATAATGAACATTTATTACATAGATTTCAGTAACTGACATTTTAAAATCATCTGTAATATCATCATTCAGATTATCCAGAATTTAATTACACCTCGTGTGGGAAAAATGTATGCATATTTCTTACTCGTTGACTTACACCAGCTTAAAATTTAATTTGTCACTACTTTGTTTCTGTATCATAAGAAAGAATTAATTATAATTTTCCTATTGACCCTCTGCCTTGTTGGTCATTATCCATTCCTAACTCAGTCCAAAGCATTGTGTTTCATTTTTTCTTATGCAGAAATTATTTCATGCTGTTTATCATACTTGTTGACCTTATCAGTCCTTCTATGTACCTTTTCCACTTATAATAGTTTATTATTATAATCAGAACTGCAAATAGTATTCATGATGTGAGGAAAACATAGATTTATACAGCAGCATAGTGGTATTTTCTGCTTTGTTCTCAGTTCTCAGTTCTCTTCCTGGTTCGCAAGACTCTATTTACTTTTCTGACTGCTGCTAAACACTGACCTGATGTTTTCAGGGAGCGAGTGTATAATGATTACCAAGATCTCTTTCCTGAATAGTAATAACTAATTTAAAGATCTTCATTGTATATGTAGAGATAGATTGTTTTTCCCAACCTGTATTACTTTGCATTTGTGAAAAGTGAATCTCATTTGCTCTTTTATCACCAGTCAGTCAGTTTCACAAAATGCACGCTGTGTTTCTTATTCAGATTTCTTACTTAATATTCTGAATAAATTTAGCATTATCAGCAAGCCTCGTCACCCCACTTCCCATTTCCCTTTTTAGATCAATTGCAAACAATATGTCCCAGCATAAACCCCTATGGAAATCTACTATTCATTTTCAGCCATTGTGAAAATCACCTCAAAACAGTTCTCTTTATCCAATTAGAAACCCATGAAAGGATGTTCTCTTCTATCACCCAAGGGTACTGAGGGAGATGGTGCAAACACTCACTAAGCCACTTTCCATAATTTATCAGCAGTCCTGGCTATCAGGGCAGGTTCCAGTCAACTGGCAGCTAGCAAATGTTATGCTCATCTACAAGAAGGGCCAGATGGAGGATCTGGGGAACTACAAGCCTGTCAGTTTGACCTCAATGTCAGGGAAGCTCATGGAGCAGATTATCTTGAGTGCCATCGTGAAGAAATTCCAGGACAACCATGTGATCAGGCCCAGGCAACATGGTTTTATGAAAGGCAGGTCCTGCTTGATGAATGTGATCTCCTTCTACAACAAGGTAACGTGCTCAGTGGATGAGGGAAAGGTTGTGGATGTCATCTACCTAGACTTCAGTAAGGTTTTTGACATCACTTCTCACAACATTCTCCTGAAGAACCTGGATGCTCAAGTCTTGGATGGGTGTATGCTCTGTTGAGGTAAAAACTGACTGGGTGGCCAGGCCCAAAAGGTGTGGAAAAAGGAGCTAAATCCATTTGGAGGCTGGTCACTAATGGTGTCCATCAGGGCTCAGTATGGCGGTCAGTTCTACTCAATATCTTCATCAATCATCTGGAAGAGGGGATCAAGTACACCCTCAGTAAGTTTTGCAGATGACACCAAGTTAGGAGAGAGTTTTGATCTGCTCAAGTGTAAGAAGGTTCTGCAGAGGGATCTGGACAGGCTCAACCAATGGGCCGAGGACAACTGTATACAGTTCAAGAAGGCTAAGTGCCAGGTCCTGCACTTGGGGTACAAGAACCCTATGCAACACTAGAGGATGGGGGAAGAGTGGCTGGAAAGCTACCAGTCAGAAAGGGACCCGGGGATATTAGTGGATAGTCAGTGTATATGAGCCAGCAGTATGCTTAGGTGGCCAAGAATGCCAACAGCATCCTGGCTTGTATAAGGAATAGTGTGGTCAGCAGGACTAGGGAAGTGATGATCACTCTGTACTCGGCTCTGGTGAGGTCACACCTCAAGTACTATGTTCATCTGTGAGGCCCCCAATATAAGAAGGACATGGACCTATTAGAAAGAGTCCAGTAGAGGTCCATGAGGATGATCAAGGGGCTAGGGTACCTCTCCTATGAAGACAGGGAGTTGGGGTTGTTCAGCCTGGAGAAAAGAAGTCTCAGGGGAGACCTTATACTAGCTTTCCAATACATAAAGGGGACCTACAGGAAAGCTGGGGAGGGACTCGTCATCAAAAAGTATAGTGATAGGACTAGGGTTAATGGTTTAAAACTGAAAGACAGTAGATTTAGATTAGACATTAAAATAAGTTCTCTACTCAGAGGGTGGTGAAGCACTGAAAAAAGGTTGTCCAGGGAAGCTGTGGATGCAACATCCCTGGATGTGTTCAAGGCCAGGTTGGATGGGGCCTTGAGCAACCTGGTCTAGTTGAAGATGTCTCTGCCCATGGCAGAGAGGTTGGAATTATATGATCTTTAAGGTCCTTTCCATGGCAGGAATGCTGGAATTATATTATATAAATATATTATATATTATAAACCCAAACTATTCTGTGATTCTGTGTGTGATTCTGTGATCAAATACATCCCTGTTTATTTTCTTATGATTTTTGTTAAGTACATAAAGTTATTTCATGTCTTCTGTGCTTGTTCCTTTCCAGCCATTCCACAGCAACCATTCCATTTCACTTCTGGGATCCAAAATGAATAAGCCAGCCTGCTCCTTCTGAAAAACAATAAAATAAAAAAAAAAAAAGAAAATAATAACAATAATAAATAAATAAATAAATAAAAACATTATACTGGACTTGGAAAACAGAATAATCTGCTTGGATTCAAACCACATAGATTCAAACCACATTTGATTTCAATCAAAGCCTCTGTCAGCAGTACAGTAGATGTTGGTTCCAGTGTTCCCTCAGCCATGTCCTGTGCAGGTGATCATATATGTGGTAAAAGCCTGCCATTTGGCAGCATGTAGCCTGCACATTGCTGTCCTCAAGTCAGGAGGAAAGAAAGAGATTAATTTAGGGACACAGTAGATGACAGCTCTGGTTTTCCTGCATAAATATATCAAAAAAACTCTAATAGTTCAAAAAGATGGGTAATCAACCTGGTGCTGACAGATACCAGCACAGGACTGAACAGAGTTTAATACCTGCACATATAGAAGTATGCAATGCAAACAAGTATAGCAATGTTGCTTGTCAGAAATATCTTATCTGTCCTAAGCTCCACCATACAACAGTTTGAAAGCCTGCCACAAGCAAGTATCTTTTGTTGTTGTTGTTCAAAACCTTCAGTCTCAGCCTGGGTTTTCAGCTGTAGCTTATGAAAACCAATAAATGAGTTAATCAGAGGTGAAATGTGGTGAGGATCCATGGGACTTGGCTTCAGAGATATCATTTCCATCTGTTCTGCCACTGCCTTGAGAAGGTGTCAGATATACAATCACGTGGAACTGTCTATTCAGCATAGAGAGGAAGTTTAGACAGAGAAAGTGTCCTCATTTATTATGTTTGTCTGCTAGTAGTGAAAGATGAAGAAGGAAAAACACAGCCTGCCTGAGCTTAGGAGATACACAGAGAATGCAGTATTTAGAATACAGATAAGTATACTAGAATTATAGTGGTATATATAGGTATATACAGGCTCCCCAGGGACGTAGTCATAGTACCAAGCCTGTTTGAGTTTAAGAAGCATTTGGACTGTGCTTAGTCATATGGTCTGAATTCTGATTTTTGGGTAGACCTGTGTGGAGCCAGGAGCTGGACTCGATGATCCATGTTGGTCCCTTCCAACTCGGGATATTCTACGATTCTATGGTATTTAAATATATACTACAATTTGTTCAGTAGTACAAAAGCAGCAAGCTGTCCTCCAACACCATTTTAAGCTATGTTAGGCCTTTAGTGATTTCTGTTCTAGATTCAAGATGATAATTAAATGTAATCAAGCACAATAAATGGTGGGGTACTTCTTTATTCCTCTTCCAATTATTCTTGGATTGGTTTCACAGACATATGGTAAATGCCTGGTAAATGTTAACAGTTTATCATCAGTGTCAGTGCTGAGAAGAGAACAAAGCAAATCTAATTGTTAGTCTGTGCTATAACACCGTATTAAAGTCAGTCCCTGATTACTGTGGCCATTTTTTTATTATTATTATTTTTATTTTATTTTATTTTTTCCCCATTATGAACTCTGCTGTGCCCTTACAGGTAGTTTGCATTGACATCAGCTAGGTATCCCTAGTTTTCCTCTAGACTCTTTCTAACTTTCATTTCACACATTAAGTTATTTGCATAGGAAATTGAAAATGTCCTATGACAGTGGAGAGACACTAAAATCAGAAGAAAAAAACCTCCTTTCAGATATCAAATTGCCTATGTGAAACCTTCTTTAAACCTACCCTTTTAATGGTTTCATTTCCTTGTGTAGTAAAAGTAAGCAAAAGCACAAGTGTCTTTCAAAGGATAACCTCTACTAAGAAATATAATGATATATTTACTAAGTTAACAAGAGATCATTCATGAGATATCAGGAAAGTAAGATAGAATTCAAGTTTCTAACTACAGTTTTCTCTATGCAGAATACAGTGAATTTCAGTGATCATGGAACAGGTAGTACATTTCAGAAATGCTATAATACAGATTTCCTCACTACTGAAACTACTTCAGCCTACAGTAGGAAGCACTAGTTGCTGGCACACCTTTAGATGTTTTAGATGTATCTTATTTGTTTCCAATGGTACTCTTCAGAGACCTTTTTTATATTGAGTATTTATTTTAATTTTATTTTATTTTATTTTATTTTATTCTATTTATTTATTTATTTTTAATATAGGTCCTAGTTAGAATGTTGAGCATGAAAATAAATTTGAAATAAACTGGTGGAGCGGAAACTATGTATAGGTTATCCACACTATCTAATCATAGAATCATAGAATCATTTAGGCTGCAAAAACAAAAACAAAAAACTCTAAGATCAAGTCTATCCAATTACCTAGCACTGCTAAGTCTACCATTAAACCATGTCCCTAAGCACCACATCTACATGTCTGTTAAATACCTCCAGGGATGGTGACTCAGCTGCTTCCCTGGGCAGCGTGCTCCAATGCATCACAACCTTTTCAGTGAAGATTTTTTTTCCTAATATCCAACCTAATCTTCCCCTGGCACAACTTGAGGCCATTTCCTCATCTTAGCAATTGTAGCTTGGGAGAAGAGGCTGACCCCCACCTCACCACAACTTCCTTTCAGGCAATTTTAGAGAGAGATAACGTCTCCCCCAAGCCTCCTTTTCTCCAGGTTAAACAGCCCCTGCTCCCTCATTTGTTCCTCATAAGATTTGTTCTCTGGACCCTTCACCAACTTTGTTGCCCTTCTTTGGGCATGCTCCAGTGCTTCAATGTCCTTCTTGTGGTGATGGGCCACAAGAACACAGTATTTGAGGTGCGGCCTCACCAGAGCTGACTACAGGGGGACAACCACTTCCCTAGTCCTGCTGACCACACTATTTCTGACACAAGCCAGGACGCTATTAGCCTTCTTGGTTACCTGAGCACACTGCTGGCTCATATTCAGATGGCTATTGATCAATATCCCCAGAACCCTTTCCTCCGGGCAGCCTTCCAGCCACTCAGGCTTCTACAAGATTGTAAGCCCATAATATTTTTCAGTTAATATTACCATTATTAAAATCTTCTGTTGATGAGTTAGATCTTTATCTTACACACATATATGCCCACACACATGTATCCCCACAGTCAGCAACACAAAGAAACATCTGTAATTAAAACAGATCATTTCAAGTTCCCCTTGGTCCCCCAGAAATAATTAAATAAAACAAGACATTCTGTTAGCACATCTGTGTAAGACAATATTTATGTCTGGGTAGTGTCACACACTGCACAGAAGTGAAGCACAGAAAGTCTACTAAAAATACTTAACCTTTTATTATCCCCGTAATCAGTGTGGTTCATTTTGAGTTTGAAAACTTTGGACACCTTACTGTTTGGAAATTGTTTGAGCACCCTACCATCAGTACTCTTGATATGGACACAGCTATATCTGATCAAAGTATAGAAGTTGGCTTTACATCTGGAAAATAATAATAAATTATTATTATTATTATTATTATTATTATTATTATGGTAGTTGTAGGCCAGTGAAAACAAGCAAAGAATTCATTGCATTGTTAAAATCTTAGATACCCTGCATTCAAAGGAACTGTCTTATACAAGGGACTGACAACCAACTCACATGCAAAAATCTTGTAAAATGCTGTGCCCAAACTCTGCCCACATGAGTATAACGCCACTAATCTGCTTGTTGCGGTCCTCAGACTCTTTGACACTAACTCAAACTATCAGAAACAAATATCCTTGTCAGTCTGGGAAGCTAAAGAAGCAAGAGAAGCAACAGGAACTGTAAATACAGAAGATAAGCTTTATCAGACACAGAGGGAAATTAGTATGAAAATGTTTCTGTACAATTTGGGGGCTATTTTAGCAGCTTTGCAAGGAAGTCTCTAGAAAACAAGCAGTGAAAAAATAATGTATTTTTTATTTATTTTTAACTAGGAGGAATGCATTAAGAACATAAGGTAGGTATGCAGAAGGTTTCCTCTCTTTTATCAAATATCTCATTTAAATTCTAAAGCCAAACAAACCTTCATTAAAATTCAGTTGTTGCCAGGACTTTCAGTTACAGAACAGTGACAGCTGAAGACAATTTTAGTGAGGTGGTCCAAACTATACTGAAGAGTCTTGCTCTCAGAAACACCCAATTTTATTTTATTTTATTTATTTTATTTTATTTTATTTTATTTTATTTATTTATTTATTTATTTATATATATTTTCTACATTGCACTGAATACTGTGAAAGTAGATTTGTAATTAAACTGGCCAGCTTTTAAACTAGAACTCCCTGCATATTCAGATCAACTGGGGATAAAAGCCACAATAAGCACACAAAAAATCCACAGGACTACTCAAATAGAAAGTAAGATATTGACAATAATACCACGGGCATCTAGTTGGTAAACAAAGTGGTGAGAAGGACTAACAAAAGAATGAATACAAAGAGATGGACATAGCAAAACCAAGCCCTTCCAGAGCCCTTCTATCTTTTTGTCTCTTATTCCATAGATTTTACACGGATTTTTGTCTGTCTGTTTTCTACCTCTGTTCTCTGGGGAGTCAACTTTCTTCTACCAATTAGGCTCATTAGGATATACTGCAAAGCTCAGCCATTGCCCAATTAAACTAGTTGCCTGATTGCAGACAGAAATGCAGGTGACTCTTCCTGTCTGAAGTTTTCACAAATATTGTACGATGATCTCGCTATATAGCAGATAGAGTGTTAACCACTTAGGTGCTAGACAGACCACTGGCTCAGAAAGCAGTCTTCTTTTGGGAAGCAATTCCTTACTGTATTTATGGCTACTTTTAGCTAGATTTATTTATTCCCATCTCTAGTCCCATCTGAAAAAAAAAATATATATATATATATATATATAATTCTTTATTACCACCACTTGTTATGCAAATAAAATAATAAATACCACCACTTGTTATGCAAATAAAATAATAAATAAACAAAATAAGGAATAAAGCAGCTCTACTTACCTTCTTCACTTGTGATCTAAATGAGGTCACCAGATATGGATTTGTGCATTGCTAATAAACTATGCATTATTCTAATTACATTATTTGATGAAAGATTTAATTCAACATACAGCTTAGAATGAAATATATAGATAACCCCAAATAACAAGCCTACTACAATTTAAGTAAAAAACAGAGCTAAGAAAATTTGCATTGAAATTAGTATAGTATTTTCTAAAAACAAATGTCAAAATCTCTATAAAATGCATTTAAAGGGACATATTTTGTTATCCTTGTTGGGGAAAAAAAAAAAAAAAGTATAAAAAAGTATGCTTTCTTTTGGAGATCTTCATTAGAATTTAAAGATGAAAAATTCAATATCACAGGTTTCCAATAACACTAGAGCTTTTTAATTGAAAAGGTTTGAAAAGAAATACCATGAATGACAGGTTTGAGAATCCCTGTTTTTAAATATTTTGCACCTCTGTCAGTTTTTCCTGTTGAGTGCAAAATTCATAACATCAGAAAGAACAAATATATAAGGCATGATTAAACAAAATGACTATGCTTAAACTGCAGAAATAGACATAATTTGAATTCTAATTTCTTCTTCTGTTTCTCAAGTCGAATTTTTCTGTGTTACCTGAAAGTTAAAAGGATCAAATTAACTTTGTGTAAATAAAACTCATCAGTATTAATGTTTATACCTACTTCTATGGTTTGATGAAATTTATTTTTATTCCTTTTATTCTCTCATTCATTGAGATGAAATCTATTAAAAACAACTAAAAATGAGAAACTAAGGAGACCTTATGGCTCTCTACGCTACCTGAAAGGAAGGTGTGGGGAGCTGAGGGTTGGCCTCTTCTTGAAGATAACTAGTAACAGGACTAGAGGGAATGGCCTCAAGTTGTGCCAGGGGAAGTTCAGGTTGGAAATTAGGAGACATTTCTTCTCAGAAAGAGCAGTCAAGAATTGGAACAAATTGCCCAGGGAGGTGGTGGCATCACTATCCCTGGGGGTGTTCAAGGAAAGGTAGGACCTGGTGCTTAGGAACATGGTTTAGTGATATTGGTGGTAGGGTGATGGTTAGACCAGATGATCCTCAGGGTCTTTTCCAACTTTAACGATCCTATGATTCTATGATTTTAAAATGTTGCTAAGACAAAATAACATTGCAGTGGTTATTTTTTATGCTCTTAAGATGTGAGCTCTTAATAAAATCTGCAAAGGTGAAAGCCTTAAAGAATAAGGAATTATAGGAATATAAGGAATATAAGGAATTATATAAAGAAATTTCCACAAGTTACTTTGTGAGGTATTACCAGTGTCAACTTCATGTTTAGTTTGTTTCTTTTACTTGAATAAGAATTTCACCAAAATGCTAGATAAATTGTAAAACACATCAGTATGGCTGGGTCTGATTCACAATTGACAAATTCTGAGTAAATAAAAGTCATGCAAAATTTCATTCCAGATTTGATTTCTGTCAAAACTCAAAAGTTATGATACCAGATTTTAACTAGATGCTCTGATTGCCAGCTCTTATACCCCTCCTTACTGATAGAAGATTTCTATAAGAAAATATAGCTGGTAATCAGACCAATAATATGATATACGGTGATGCAGTTGTCATGAATATTGCTTAATGTTTAACTTTAGAATAGAGCCTGGAAGGAATGTAATAATATTTATTCTAAACTCAGAGCTACCATTTGAAGTTGGATTCCATACCTATCACAGATGATCACAGAAAGAGACATAAATCTTTCTCTGATTTTTATTTTTGTGTTTGTTTTATTTTGAATGTAAACATTATAAATATCTGTTTATTAGATCTTTTCTAATTCTTAGTCCTAGAGAATGGAGTAGATACCACATGCTCTCACTGGACAACCTCCATGTGTTCACACAAAGTTAGTTTAAAAGCTCCTAAAGGCTGTTTATGGCTTCTAAATGATAACATCTCAGTGCATGGCAAAAGATCTCAGTGAGTTTCTGACATTCTGGAAAATTGTGTTGTGAATTTTGTGATATTTATTTTAGTCATTTTCTTTTGGATATTCTGACACATTCTTCTCTAGAAAATGTATTTTATTTATTTATTCATTTTTCATTGGGGAACACTTTTAGGAGAAGTATCCCTCTACTAGTACCAAGAAAGATGACCATATTAAACAAGAACTGTTCCAAAACTGATTACTGACTACCCTATAGCATCATACTTTCCATTTTCTTATCACCTCTTACTATCTTTCCTGGAGCCAGATCCTTATCCATCTTTCACCATTGCATTCTAACAATTATACATCCTTCTCCAAGGAAATAGGAGATATGCGTACCTTGCTTTCCATCATCCAAGATATTTTAAATATTTTCCTTTTCCCAAAAATACATTAAGCCAATGAATTAGATGTGTATCAGTGAAGTTTTCCTCAAGAGCTTTTACTCAAGCTGCTTAAGAGGCATGAAGGATTCATGAGGTTAATAAATAAACAAATAAATAAATAATTCTTCAGCTCAGAAAATTTGTCTTGAAAGGGAAAAGACATTTGTTCTTGTTTTGCTCGTTTAACTGTTCATGCATTTTATATTTGTAATTGAACTTAAATCATAGAAAACAATCATCTCTCATAAATAAAAACTAAAACTATCTGGAGAGTCACATTCTTCATTTCTACTTTCTTTCTGACTCTTGTTAATTTTGTTTCCCTTTTTGCTCTGGCACCTTATATGAAGGTAAATAAATAAATAAATAAATAAAATTCATTCAATTTAAACTTATGTGGGAAAAAATCTATGTGTAAACCATAAAATACACAGTAATTCTCAGGCTGTTCTAACCATAACCAAGAAAGTGATTGCTTTAAATATTATGGATTTATTTTATTTTCTTTAATCCATGTATCACTAATATAATTCCTATAGTGCAGGGAACAGTAGGAAAGAAATAGGAAATATCTACATACTACAGGAATCATAATTATTTTATAATTCTTTTACTGGAAATTTCTATCTGACTTTTCTTCTGTGATAAATAGTGAAATCAAAACTGAGTCCTCTGAGAACAGGAAGGAATGAAGATAAGGAATGTAGAGAAATAGTTCAGATTATCTTCTTTAGGGCATTTTATTATTATTATTATTATTATTTTCTGCTAGAGGTCTTCACAGTGGTTTAGATTTCAAGGATTTTTTTTGAACATCTATTCTTTACTTTACATAGATTTATTTACTCCCCAGTGTTCATTTAGAAGTGTTTTTCTATTTCCTATGTAGAAAACACTTCTGACCAAAAACACTTCACTGAAAACACTTAAGCATTTCTCTCAAAATATTAATGACAAGAAAACATAACATATTTCTGAGGAGTAATTATTAAGGTTTTAAGGATATAGCAAATATTTAACAAGTCAATAAATCTAAGATATAATAATAGAGTGATAGAGTAACACAATAGTAAGTGAAATAAATACGCTTTTATTGAAAATTTTATTACTTATTAAATATTTCTTAATCAATGATTATTTGAACATTGTCTCTAGTTCTATCTGCATTGTCAACAACATACTTGTTAGATTATTTTAAAAATTAATTTCTATCTGGTATTTAGAGTTTATGACTACAGGGATTCCATCTGCAGCTGCTAGGCAGCATTGAAATGCTTATTGCGACAGGGTGGCTGGAGTGACTGGAACGAACTGATAGGCTTAGATGAACTCAGTTTAAAAGTATAACAAAGGCATACTTACTGATTTTGACAGTCTGTTTGGCCTAACACTCCCCCATACCAGACCAGTTTTAGCCAGCTGTCCAGATATACCTACAGAAAATATATCTTAGGCTTCCAGGCTTGGCACATTCTAAGTAATTTGATATGTCAAGGAAGCTAAGCCTATATGTAAAAGGCAAGACTTATGGGCTTTTTCCATATTACAGAGCTCTTCTTTACCCTTCAATTAGTGTTGAATAAACAACTATAAGAAGAACTCAAATTGGAACAAACAAGCTCTGTTAACATTGGCCTAAGGCAATCTAATCAGCTCTGTTGTTGGCCATCATCTCAAATCCTGTTAGCTGTTTAGTCTAGGACTCCAGCTCCAGCATGAAAGCAGGAGCACTACATAGCCTCTACGGTAGCTTCTTCTACTGCCATTGTCTCCAGGAAGGATGGCTTGCAGGACCAACATGACAGTGGTTGATGCCAGTCACCTTGGCATTTGATATACAGTCTAACTCCACGTTCTGGGAGATTTGACAAACATTACAATGTCAGGAGGTTTGATGACATTCCTTATGCTGTTTACAATACGTCAGAAGAAGCAGATGTTAGCACTGCCCTATGTCATGACTTCTGTCTGCTTTGTCTTGATATCGGATAGTTTTGTTCTGAAATATTCTGCATTCTCATTATCTTCTCATAAATAGAGGGCTTGGATCTGAAAATTGCTGAGTACCTTAAATTTCAGTTAAGTTCAGAAAATACTAATCTTCTCTGGGATACCAGGTTCAACTAACCAGTGCAATTCTCTATCCATAGCAACAAACACTGACACAGTAAATTTGATTAGAAGATCCTCACCTGACAACATCGTTCAGTGGATATGCTGACTACATGAAGAAGAATTCACAGACACTGTATATTTAACTAACAGGACCCAGTAAACAAACAAAATAGATTATTCAGCAAGTATTAAAGTTTATGCAAGAGGCATAAGTAATGTGCTGCGTGCTTGGAAATGGAATAGATGTCTACACTGTGTTTTCAAGAGCAATTAACCAACAGTCGGGGGCATATATGAACATTTTCGTTTCTACTGTGTTCATTCTGAACAAGACTTTTCACTCCAGTTGAAAGAGATACTGCATTAACTAATAATTGCGGTAGCAGAAAGTTGATTAAAAAGTCAAACTCATAAGCACAGCCCAGACTGCAGCTCCTTTCACTGTTTCAACATTGAATGAATTTATCAAAAAAAATTAGGTCTTGCCTTTCTTATGTTTTAGGAAACCTATGTATATTTTACTCAGTGAATGTTTAGCTTTCACATATTTACAACTGGGATTAAAAGTCTATATACCTACTATTCTAATATCTGACTAATAGCTTTAATTAAAAAAATAATAATAATAATTTGCTCTTACAGTGTCAGTGGCTCAGTAACCAAAGCAATACAAAAAGAAATAAACAAAATAAATAAATAAATAAATAAAAATCTCTCTTGGATAGTAAGTTTAAGATGAAAAAGAATAGAATTTTAAAGGTTATACTTGATAAATAAAAAGCTTTAAAAATAAACAATCTTCTCAATACCTAACTATAGGTCTAAAATATATTTTCCTGAACTGTGTCTGGCAGGCCTTAGCTATTTTAGCAACCACAGACTGAACTATCTAAAATAAGGGACACCAACACATTCTACCTTGGACTCATTTTAAAATAATAATAATAATAACAAATACATAAAAAAACCTTCTAATTCAAACCTTCAAACCTTACATGTAAAAAGTAATAAATGATTTTTTTTTTTTTCAAGCCTTTTTATTAGTTGTGGTACATTTCACCATCAAGACATATATAAATGAAGTATTTTTTTTAATGCTGCTATAAGATTAATTTTGCATTTTCCAACCTACTAGCCTGAATGTGACCCTCTCACTCATGAGAGTAACTTATTCCACTAAGACTCTCAGTAAGCTGTTTGGGAAAACCATGATTTGTAGAGTAAATAAAGTTCAACATCTGCAACAGTGGCAGAAAATGGGATCAAGAAGAAAAGCTTAACATGAGTATTACATAAAAGTTGAATTTTCTTAAACCACAGAAAATTAACTTGAACTTGGAATGAGTAAATCCTTTATTACAGGAAGTTTCTCAATTAAAATTATACACGTTAACCACCCTACTAGTTCATATTTATAAGATTCAGCCAGGGCAAGGTATGTTAGATCATGGTTCATTATTGATGTGAAAGATTTTCTGGTATGCTAGTGGTAGGACATAATGGTGAGAAAACACACGGGTCATACTCAAGGATTTAGCATACTAAGTAGGATTATTCTGTAACATGAATGCATGTAGCAAGTCTTCTACCTTCTCATCTGTTCATTTGTGAAAAATTAAGAGTCTGTCACCAAGATTTCAGATCATGAGAGCAAACCTAGAAGCACAGTGGAGGTTTGAAAGAATATTGCCTTTAGCATTTAGGTCACTACACAGAATGAAGATGCAAAATTTTCTATTTTCTTGTTTGTTTTCTTTAATTATTCTGTGGATTAAAATGTTAAGATCTGAGGTTATGTTTATTCTACTGTGTTTAGCTTTACTTTACTTTTCTGCTTCTATTAACTATTAGGTTCTGTTTTTAAAAGAATTTAAATTAAGTCTATTTTAAGAAAGATGTTCATCATCAGTCTTTTGATTTAAAAATAACTTCAATTATCTGGATGTTTGGGTATTTTATTTTATTTTATTTTATTTTATTTTATTTTATTTTATTTTATTTTATTTT